>NC_050457.1:13488435-13503435 GCF_903995425.1 Onychomys torridus | reverse complement strand
AATATCAATCAAAACCATTTCTACACCAACCGTACATTCTGATGGAATTATGCTTCACAGATTCTCTCAACAAAATATCCATCAAGCATATGACTTAACCTGATTATAATCTTCTTTCAACCAAACTGTGTTTCTCTTTGATCTGTATAGATCTTCAGTTGTAATGTTGCTACAATTGTTTGACTATATTGAAATTTTGCCATCTAAGATTAGCCTTAGGGTAAAGACTTGCTGGAAGGCGAGAAAAGAAATGCTATTTCTTGCTGTTTTAATGTTTTCAGGACCTCATTGATTTAATTTGGAGACACTGTTTATCCTAACAGTGTGCTGAAATGAATATTTCATTTCTATCTCAAGCCACATACATAGTCATGTTAAAAATAAATCTCAGTGGCTGGAGAGATGGGTCAGAAATTAAGATCACTTGTTGCTCTTACAGAGGACCCCAGGTTTGATTCCCAGCTTACAACCCTCTGTAACTCCATTTCCAGGGGATTTGACATCCTCCTCTGAATTTTACAGGCACAAGACATGCAAGTGGTGAAAAACACATTGGGGGGGGGGCATAACAAAACACTCAAACACATAAAATAAATCTAAAATTATTTATTGAAGTCATTCTCAGTGAGTCTGGTTATTTTTGAATTTGCAAAACATATTTGCCATTTGAATAATAATACAGCAAACTTTCACATGTTATATATTTGTAGGGCATGATTGAGAGAAATTTTTAGATATATGTACTTGATATTTTTGCAAATTTTATATAATTTGAGTCTGAACAATGAATGTGTGGTATTTAACAAAAGTTAATTAAAAACATCTTTAACTGACCTAATGAGCATGCTCATGTGGAATGCTGAAGGCTTGAGTCAGAACAGGTGATTGAGAAGATCCTGAGCATTTTCAGGCCATCCTTGACAGCAAGGGGGCATCTGCTGCAGGCTGAGAGTAAGGTGGCAGAGTAAATAACCTTTCATGAACTCAGAGCCTTCAAGGCCTGTCATCTCAGGCCTCCAAAGTCTGGAGTCCAAAACCTTTGGGGATATAGGAATGCAATAACCACACTAGAGAGAACAAAGGACTTTTTAAGAGCTGGCATCACAGGCTGCTGGAGATGCTACACACTGCTAAAGAGACATCTTCTGTATTCAGAAAACTGGAGGCCAGGCAACTAGCACAGAGATATTAGTGGTTCCGTGAATGTTCAGACTCAGGTTCTGCAAAAGGCAAAGTCTGAGTTTCACTATCAAATCATCTAGATACAGTGTTGAGCTGAACTGCGTGGTATGGCAGGTGTGTGCTGTACTCCAGGTGTACAGGTAATGCTGGTCTCCACTGACAGTTTATATATAACACTGGACATACAGTGTGAAAATTTGAGTCAAGATTACTTCCAAGATTTCCTCCAGAGTCAAAAAGAGAAACAATGAATGGACTCAGTAAGACTGTTAGTAATTTGTGTTTGCCTTTCTTAGCTCTCCTACAACCATCTCTAGTTCACTTCTCTCTGGAATCTGTCCCATGAATTCTAACTTCTGTGACTACCCCTCAGTCTCATCACTGTTTCCTTTATTTGATGAAACCAAAGAGGGTATCAGGTTTCCCTTTCCTCCTTTCTCTGTAAACCACTTTCAGTTATAAATTCAACTCCCTTGTTTTGCTTTTTGCTTTTGCTAGTAGAGGGCAGTATTCTTCTAAAGCTTATTGGCTAATGTCTCAGAATTATTTGTAATTGAACATTTCCCATCCTGACCCTCTGTTCCCAAGTACCTGGCAGCCACTTCTCAAATTACCATACAGAGGCTTATATTAATTATAAATACTTGGCTGATGGCTCAGGCTTATTACTAACTAGCTCTTACACTTAAATTAACCCATATTTCTATTTATGCTTTGTCACATGGCTTGGTATCTTTTCTCAATATACCATTCTCAACTTGCTTCTCTGCATTTGCCAGCGACTCTCTGACTCCACCTTTCATCTTCCCAGAATTCTCCTAGTCTGGCTCTCATGCTCAATCTCTCTCTGCCCAGCTATCAGCCAATCAGCTTTTTATTAGCAAATGAGGGTAATATATATTCATAATGTAGAAAAGGATTTTCTACATTTCCACAGCAATTACTATTTCACAAAATGTTGATTTTTTTTTTACATTTGTTTATTGTCTGTGTCTGTGTGTTTGCATTCATGCATGTATACATACTCATACATGCTATGGCACACAGGTCAGAGATGGTTCTTCCTATCTACCATGTGGGGCCTGTGGATCAAACTCAAGTTGTCAGGCTTGGCAGCAAAAGCTTTTAGCCCCCATTTCACATATTTTTGCCACATTTTATAACTGTTTAAGATGAAAAGTTTATCAGGATTTTGTTAGTCATTCCATCCAAAATCAAGATCTACTATTGTTCTTCACAAATAAATCTAAAGCATGCTGCTGAAAGAGAAGATGCATAATACAGAGAGTGCTTTGGGATGTCTTTCTGTATGCTGTGAATATATATTGGTCTCACTGGTTGATAAATAAAGCTGTCTGGCCAATGGCGAGGAAGGATAAGGTTAGGTGGTACATTCCAACTGAAGATGGAGACAAAAAGGGTGGAGTCAGGAGAGACACCAGCCGGCCGCCCAAGGAGCAACAAGATGCCTGCAGACCGGTAACACTATGGCCATGTGGCAACATACAGATGAATAGAAATGGGATAATTCAAGATGAAAGAGTTAGCCAGCAGGAAGCCTGAGACATAGGCCATACAATTTGTAATTAATATAAGCCTCTGTGTGCAGGACCAGGCAGGACAGAGTAAAACTTCCTCCTATGAGAGAGTGATATGATGCAATGTCATCCTTCAGTGGGGGTTAAATGGAGCCTGAAGCTTGTGATCCCTCACTCACTTGGAAGCATCTGTTAGCAGCAAAGTGAATCAGGCATCCTTAACACAAGCACAGCTGCAGCATGCCCTCCTGTTTCCTTTTAGCTAAAGCAGAAGTTAAGCTTCATGGTACAAGCTGAGAGTGTTCAGGTGTGTTCTTGTGTGCCACTGAACCCTTTCTACAGACTCTCTATGAACTTTGGCTGAGCATAGGCAGGCATGTGTCTCCTAGTGTTCCTTCTCAAACTATGGCCCTAAACTGAGCATGTTCAATAATACACATTTTAATCTGAATGTGCCTTGGAATGTGTCCTCCCTTAAAGTGATTTCCTATGTAACAAATGCAAGATCTGGAATAACATCCCCATGATACTTTGTTTGGAGAGGGTACTATTTTGAAATACCCCTGGCACCCTCTATACCTGCTACCAGTAATGAGCATTTCTCTATTCTTTCATCGTCTGGTGTGCTTCTTTGATTTGTCCTTACCAAGAGAAGGATGAGAAGGACCCACTGTGTTCAGTGACATCCCCAAAGACTGAAACAACATGTCACGATGCAAATGCTGTGGAACTACCATAAGGACTAGAGAACTCAGAACCTGACCTTATTCTCCACAGGGTGTCAGGAAAGCCAATTTTGATGATGGAAAAGCAGGCTGATTGCAAAGGGGTCTGTGTAACTGGCAGAAAACAAGTGAATAATGTTCCTGCTGGAACCGTAAAATCTACCCAGAGGCAAAAATGATTCCCTTTGACTTTCTAAGTAAGCAGGTAAAATACACCTTTGAAATGGAGTAATGATGTTGTTGTAAGTATGTACCCAAAGAGAAGGAACTCAAATCCTGTCTTGCATGTATGTCTGTGCCAGGCAAACTTGGGAGACGGCACCCAAACAGGGAAGCTGGAACCTGGATTTCTGGGAGCCATGACAAAGTCCATGAATAATGGAGTGTACTCTCTTCCATGTCACCTTCACATTTACCAAAATCCACCTCTGTCTCCTGACCGATTTGCACCTTTTTGGAATAAAATAATAAGGTACTAAAGAATATAGAAGGTAATTACTTAGCTATGAATAAATGTTAAGCAAATTGACAGCAGAAGAAATTTTGATCTATGTGTCCTGACTTCCACCTGAATGGTTTTAAAAGTTAAATGAAGGCAGTTTGTAGAGTTGTTTTTTGTCTTGTTTGTTTTGTGGCAGCAGAGCTCTTTAAAGGTCAGTGTTGGGGGTTAATCTTTGCCTTTTGTTATTATAAATATATAATATAATGTATTTTAAATGTTTCAGAGTTTTCTTAAATGCAAATGCTTTGGTCAAGAAAAATTTCTCCATGGTGCTTTGATTCTTTCAAGCTTTATTTCATTATCATGAATATTTAACCTATGAAATCCACTCCCGTGCTTTCTAAGAACTATTAGATGGGCAAGAAGCCTATGAGCCTAATAATAGTTCATTCTTTGAAACAGGAAGCAAAATTTTGCCAAGATTAAACAAGCCCAAACACCAAAGGTTCAAGGTCAGGTTGAAACAGAAACCACAAATTTTGATTTGATCTAAACTTGGCAGGGTAACCCTCACATGGATTGTTTCTACTATTGAATGAAGGAGATAAATAGTCACAGTTGAACAAAGAAGCAGGCAGACCAGTTTGAACTAGCAGGGTGCTCAGGAAAGGATGAAAAACTCAGGTCTGTTCTCCTGAACAGGAGCCTGAAGACCTGCGCTCATGTCCCATTACCTGCGCACCTGGAGAAAGTTAGCAGGAGGTTGGCTGCCTTCAGAGAGGTCAGCTAAGCTTTCTGAGGCAAATGAGCAGCACAAACATGCAAATATACCAAGTGCATATTAATTCGCAGAAGGAGTGTTCAAGACTGAGAAGTGAGAGGTCCCAGATAATGTTTAGATTTTTTTAAAAAAATGCTAACTTTGAATTATCATGTACTTAACTTATACCAGGTAGTTTCTGTGGCTAAAATTCCTTCATCTACATAACAGAAAAGGGGTATGTGTAAAATGTTTTCAAGTCACTAACACACACACACACACACACACACACACACACACACACACACTGATTACTTTTTTTTTTTATTTCTCAAGATAGAGTTTCTCTGTTTAACAGCCCTGGTTGTCCTGGAACTTGCTTTGTAGACCAGGCTGGCCTTGAACTCACAGAGACCCGCCTACCTCTGCCTTACCAGTTCTGGGATTGAAGGCGTGTGCCACCACCCAGCTACTGATTTCTTATAAATCACTGTTTGACAGGGGACATTGGCTTCATGGTGTCAGCGAATGCCATGGGGCACAGACTGGGTTTGCTAAGTCTGTACTTACTGTGTTTCCTGAGGGCACTTACAGAAGTGGAGTCCAGAACATTTTCTAAAACTTACTTTGGGGCTCTGGAAAACAAAGCAGAATATATGTATAAAACCTAAACACAATGAATTATTTCCAAAACCCACACGGCTATCATACGGGTCAAGAACCAAGGTCATGTCAGTAATTCATAACCCTTCCCCAGGGTCAATAATTATAAATCCTATCTTACAAACTTAATGTTCCAGATAACTGGCGTAAACCAACTTTATCTGAATGATTCTGACAAAGGAATCCTTTTAAAGCCAGGATTGATGTTCCTTTATAGTGACATTCCAGGCAGGAATAGAATCACCTCCAATAGAGGCTCAGCTTTCTGCATCAGTGCCTTGCATGATGCTGTACTGCTCAGTTCTAAACTCCGCCCAAAGGAGAAGCCACTGCCTCTCTGGAGTCTGAACTTGTATAGGAGTAGATGTGGCCTCCAGTGTCTAAAGTAAGAGCCTCACAGATGGTTTCCTCTGGGTAGTTGTTTCCTTTCCTACCCGTATTAAACATTCAGTAAGGTAACATCATAGCTGAATACAACTGTCAGATAAGTGAACTCAGTATTTCTATTTAACTTTATTAGGAATGAATAAATGAGTGAGTGAATGAGTGTGATTCCATTTTGTCCTCCATTAATAGGTCCTTGGATACACATATCTTGAAAATAACCCTCTTGCCAGTGAGGTGTGTTGGAAACTCTCTGACCAGGATAAACTGAACTCCAAACCAGATTCCTATATCCTGGCTTGGTTCCCTGATCAGCCACTGCCCAGCTTCTCTATTGTAGGAAACGAAAATGAAATGTGCTGTCGTTTGTGTTAAAGGGTTAAAGGAGACGAAGAAGACTTTTATCTTTAAAGAAATTATAAAGATGCCATTTGACAGCAATCCCTTCTGAGTCAGCATATTTCTAAAAAAATCAAAATATATGCTTGGGTTTCGTTCACCCTAGCAACTGCATAGTGTTAAATCAGCCAATTGCCACCAACAGGAGGCTGAGATCTGGCTATTCAGAGTCAGGCACAAGACCGATTGCAGTCAGGTTTTAAAAGACCTGGGAGATCCTGCTGGGTGTGCTAGGTTGCTTGATTTAACAAGACTAAGCATCCTTCTGCAACGAAAACCTTGTGTTTTGCTATACTTTGTGTGGCCATGTTCCTGGGACCCGGGTCCCATTCCTAACAGCTCCCAGGAATGATCTCATGCCAAGCCTGACGCTGGAGGTCTTCGTCTTTGTCGGCTTGTGAGACACAGAGGTGAATCCTGGAGCAGCCCCGCTAGCTGCACAGCCTCAGTCTTCACTTACCTTTTTCACTTGAAAGACCCACTGGCTCTTCCTAGGTAGCTTTTGCCTTGTGTGATCCCTGGGCAGCGTCTGAACTCACCCCTCTCCTAAGCACGCAGCCTTGCCTCACTCTCTCCCAGGACCTGCCTTGGCATGGTCCCACTGAACAAGGTCGGTGTCTGGTCCATCGCCCTTCTTCTCTGTTACCTGTTCTCTCCCACTCTATCAAATGGTCGGATTCGACAGAGGTCTTGTCCTACATCCTCTGCCACCAGCTTTGTGCTTGGAGCTTGACATGAACACAATACAGTTTGACTGGACGTTGGTGCTATTTTGAGTCTTGTTTGGTTGATTTGATTTGTTGATTCTGGAATCGAACTTGTACCCCTTGGTCATGCTTTGCAAACCCTATAATTAAGTTGCACTCACAAAAACTCTTAGCATAGATAGAATAGCTGAGGTGGCAGAGTGGCGGCTAATACTGGTTGCCAGGGTTATTAAATCTTAGTTATCGGGGTGTCTTTATTAGGAAAGCAAGGCTGCAATGATCTTTAACTTTGTTCTCAGTTCTCTACATCATCTCTGCTTCAAATTCACACTAGACAATGAATTTTCCTGAAGCGATTGGATTCTGTTTTCTCATGAAAAGAAAGATGTTTATTGTTCTCGCTACTGCTAAAAATTATGACTTAAAATAGGATTTTTTAAAAGTAAGTGATTTATATTTGCTTTTTCACCATTTGCCAAAATGCTTCTTACTGATGGGGGTTTTATAATTACAAAAAGCAATTTAAGAGATAAAACGCCACCTGGTGGACATGTTCTCAGGCAGGTCTAGGCCCGGCAAGAACAAGAGAGCTTTGTTCTCTGGCCAAGAAATTGCACCATACTTTCGCCTTCCTATACTCAAATCTCAACTTTGTAATTGCCTTTGCTTTCTATGAATCACACAAAAATTTTATTTGTTAAAAGAAAATCTATTGATTTGGACTATGTTTCTTTGATTTTTATCTGTTTGCTTCACATTTACAATGTGGTAGGCACTTTGAGGGGAAAAGATAACTCCAGCAAGCTAAGACTGGGTGTCTTTAGTCCCTTATCAACTTGGTTGGAAAACAATCCTTGAGCATTCAGAGACGCCTTGGCTAGACAGACAGACAAGGGATAGAAGACTTCACACGCCTTGGAACGGAACGTACAATAGAGCCCACCCTTTTCTCCAGTGCCTGGCACTGGCTCTGCAGTTTACAATTTGCCTTGTTTCAAAGGAAAAACATTTAGAGGGTAATCTGGGGCTCTGGATTAGCAGAGTTATTTCAGTGTGAAGTGGAATCTTTGTCTGGATAATGTTTTCACTAAGTTGAAGGAAATCTAAATGACCTCCACTTAAAAGGAACTAAAGGATACGATTATGCTGGTTTCTTTCTCCACTTCAGAAAAAATATCCATCTACGATGTCCACTAAGGTTCAAAGAAGCTTAGGAGAAGGTGGTCATGGTTAATTAATGAAACATCAAGAGGATGGCTACCAGCCTCCAGTCCTGCTTGTGATGCCTCTAAGGTACTTTACTTAATTTTCACAGCAGAAACTCGTTCATTTAACCAAAGCTAATGACTCTTTCCAGCAGCCCAGGTCAGCCAGCTATTCATATTGTAATTGCATCACTGTCGTTCCATATTTCAGCCTCTCACAAACACATTTTTTTTTCCCTTTTCATTGGTTTTTCTCTGCCCTAATTGCCATCAGTCAGCTTAGGACGTTATGATATTTCAATTTCTGTTTCCTGTATCCACGAACATCTAATGCAAAATATGTTCGCTTCTTTGCAGGTTTTTCACTGGATTTTTCCTTTTCAGACACTTCTTAGGATGTCTCAAAAATGTTGAAATCTCTCTGAAGCTGAAAAATAACTCCTTTATTGGGAGAAGCACTCGAGTTGAAATTGCCTCCCTTTCTCCTTCTTCACAGCTGGGCTCTAAGCACAAGCTCCTTGAGCTCCGTAAACACTGACATTTCTATACAGCCTTTGTCCTGAGACCCTCAAAAGAGACCATAAAAATTTCTTGCTAATATTCTTCTCTTCTGTTCTTGAAAAGGTTTAATAAACTGACTTTTTTCACATGTACCTCGAAAGAGGGCTTGTAGGTCAATCCAAATAATGGAAAGGAAAACTCCAGGGGAAATGTGGAGAAATTGCAACCTTGGTCACACACCCTCTCCCCATTCTCTATCCCCAAGGTACATTACATTGTCATGAAAAACTGTCTTTATTCCTATAAAATATTTCATACCCTTAGGAAAATCCGTACGGAGGCCATTCACAAATACTAATTTCAACATCATTTGTATCAATAAACAAGCATGAAGTAAGTATCTACCTGTAAGTGTTAATGTAGCTTAGGTATTGAGTACAAAATAGGAATAAATATAAGGCACAATTTTACATTCTAAGGATTCATACTGTTATTGGAATTGCAGACCTGATTTCAAACCAAATTCTGACTGAGGCTCTAATGCTAACTATAGGTGCATTATATATCTGCAGCCGAATATTAGTTATAAATGCTCAGTTGCTAGCTCGGGGTTGTTACTAGCTAACTCTTACATTTAAATTAACCCATATTTCTTATCTATGCCATGTGGCTTGGTACTTTTTCTCAGTATGCCATGCCCATCTTGCTTTTCTCTGTGTCTCTTGGTGACTCTCTGACTCTGCCCTTCTTCTTCCCAGAAATCACCTAGTCTGGCTCTCCTGCCCAATTTCTCCTGCCCAACTGTAGGCCAGTAAGCTCTTTATTAACCAGTCTGAGTAATGCATATTTATAACATACAAAGATTGTTCCACATTTTATACAGCCAATTGTAAACAACATGTAGAATGGTACAGATGTTCAATGGGGTACTTGAGCACAGACAGGGGGACCGTAGAGCTGGTGGAATAGCAGTTTGTCTGAAACTGTACCCACATAGTCACCACCAGAACTTCTTACGGTGCCCTTGTTTGGGAGAAAGAAAGCAAGCCCTCACAAATATTACCGAGGAGCTTAAATTGGGGTCATCCTAGGCTACCTGGGCAGATACTAAATCCTAGGACTTTATTAGAGACACAGAGAAGGCACAGATGCAGTGGAGAAAACCACCAACAACCATGTAATTCCTGTACTATTCTGAAACTAGAAGTGTCAGTGAGGATCCCCTTTCCCCTGTAGTATTTGAAAGGCAGGTGGCCCTGCCAACACCAGACTTTAGACAACAGCTGGAAGAGAATACATTTTCTCTTGTTTTATACCACTAAGGCGGTAATGCTTTATTATGACAAGTACAGGATTCTAACATGCATGCTCTTAGTCCATTTGACTACTGCAACAAACTATTATAGATGAAGTGTTCTACAACAATAGGGTTCATTGATCAGAGTTCCAGAGTTGGGAAAGGCAGAACCCTGGTGCTTGTCATCATGGTGTGAGCTCAGGTTCATCTCTTCTTACAAGACAGCACCTTGCTGCTGTGTCCTGCAAAAGCATGGGGGCTGTGTCCTCACATGCTGTGTTCTAGTCTCTAGGACTACCAGAAGGGCAAATGGGCTGGCTGGTTCCCTCTAGCCTTTGTATCAGGCCACTAATCACATTAGTGAGGGCAGAGTCCATATGTCCTAATCATTCCCAAGTGCCATGTGCTAGTTAACACCACTGCCTTCACCATTGTCTCCCACCATTGTCTTCCACCATTGCCTTCCACCACTGCCTTCACCACTGCCTTCACCATTGCCTCCCACCACTGCCTTCACCATTGTCTTCCACCACTGCCTTCACCATTGCCTTCCACCACTGCCTTCTACCACTGCCTTCTATCACTGCCTTCACCATTGCCTTCCACCACTGCCTTCCACCACTGCCTTCCACCACTGCCTTCACCATTGCCTTCCACCACTGCCTTCCACCACTGCCTTCCACCACTGCCTTCCACCACTGCCTTCACCATTGTCTTCCACCACTGCCTTCCACCACTGCCTTCCACCACTGCCTTCCACCATTGCCTTCACCATTGTCTTCCACCACTGCCTTCCACCACTGCCTTCACCATTGTCTTCCACCACTGCCTTCCACCACTGCCTTCCACCACTGCCTTCCACCATTGCCTTCACCATTGCCTTCCACCATTGCCTTCCACCACTGCCTTCCACCATTGTCTTCCACCATTTTCTGCCCTCCACCATTTTCTGGCTTCCACTATTGCCTGTCTTCTATCATTGCTTTCAAGGGGTTATATTCGCACACCTGGATTTTGAAAACCTTGATACCACAGAACTTGGAAAACAAATAAAACTCTTTCAGGAGGCTGGGTCTACTTTCAACAATTCCTTCTTTGCCTCAACTATAGTGATGTAGAAATTTGAAAAACAGCCTGATAGAAAAAATAAACTTAATAATGTCTATGCAGAGTATGGTGACATCTTTGAAGAGAGCTGAAGGTTAGAAGTGTTAAGGAGATGTAGCAAGTGTGTTTACTTACCTTCACCTTTTCCCTCTAACAACGATCTAGGTATCACAGACATTAGAGAATCTCTTGCTTTCAAGCAATGTCTGGCCAAGTTCTTGATGTACATCTACTGGAAACTTTTTGTTGTTTTTCTCATATGTAACACAGTTGAGTAAACAACATCACAGATCTTTAAACTATTCCAACAGATCATTTCAAATACTTTGATCTTATGCAGTTTTACTTCATTACTTTGGAATCCTTAAAGCTGAGTTTAGACTGGAAGACTAAAGCAACCATGCATTGTTGAAATTTGATTCTGAAAATAGATAATCAAAAGCATTTGTATCTCACTCCAAAGACTGTCTCTTCATTAGATAGCAATTGTTTGAATCATTATTTTTCCTTATTAGTCATCTTAGGAGAAATTTTGAAACATAAGCATGAAGTAAGTTTAATTCTTCAACAATGTCCATCACATCGAAGGCACTCAACAAATATTTGTTTAATAAATGAAATTTATTCACCTACAAGCTTAACTTTATGTAGTTCTTTGCTTGTGATAAGTACAATTCAAATAAGCCTACTGAAGTTGAAGATATCTATAGAAAAGTTGAAGGTAGCTATGTGTTAAAGGCCATATGATTCCCTTATATAAAGCTGCAGTTCCCTGTGGGCACTGAAAGAGCAAAGCTAACCTGGAGTTGAGAAGTTGAGGGACTGCGCTTCCCTGGAAGCTGGTGGGCTGTATTGAGAGAGTAGTCACTACTCCATAGCAGCCAGTAGAAAACTATCATGTAGAAATATGAGGCCAATGTTGCTACTTGTCTCATTTTCAAGAAACCCAGGACATTTGACATTTTAAAGGTTTTCAGTGACAAAATTTGTGTGTTGGGCATGGGTTGGGGTAGCCGGTATTCACTCTGTGATGATCAAACCAAACACATCTGCTGCCAGAGAGGCTTAGGTCCCAAAAATCTTTAATTTGCCTCCAGTTGCCTTGAATTTCTTTCTCATTCACCTTTGTTTCTTTCTCTCTTTAGAAGTGGCACCAGCAGCAATGGGATTCAGGAGAGAACCCTGAAAAACTCAGTCAAGTTCTGAACTCCACAGCAAGGCTCCCCTTGAATGAACCAGAAAGCAGGCCGGAAGTAAGTGAACCTGAGCACAAACCAACCGCCCTGCACGAAGAATCTTCTGAAGAAGCTCTGCCAGCAGAACATCTTCCGGGGCTCTCCAGTAGCTGTCTAAGTTTCTGAAAATAAGTTATATATTGCTGTGGATATTGCTCTGTATAAATAAAATGCTGTTTGGCCAGTGGCCAGGCAGGAAGTATAGGCGGGAAAAGAGAGGAGAGAATTGTGGGAGGTAGAAGGCTGGGGAAGAGGACACCGCCAGCCGCCACCATGAGAAGCAACATGTAAAGACACTGGTAAGCCACAAGCCATGTGGCAAAGTATAGACTAACAGAAATGGGTTAATTTAAGATAGAAGAAGTAGATAACAAGAAGCCTGCCACGGCCATACAGTTTCTAAACAATGTAAGTTTCTGTGTGCTTTCTTGGTTGGGTCTGAGTGACTGTGGGACTGGTGGGTGAGAGAGATTTGTCCTGACTGGGCCAGGCAGGACAACTCAAACTACAATATATTATAATACAGAAGGTAAACTTTAACTGCTTGTTAGATACCAAACTTAGAACAGATACCAAAATGTAACACAAAACCATGGTACTTTTTGAATTAAACATTCTAAACTAAAGGATAATAGGAAACTTTTGTCCAGAGTATTTTAACTTCGTTTGTCATCAGTGGCTTTCTCTTTTATTTTGAGATGCTATCATGCTTGGATGCTGAGTATAGTGATAGATTTTTGTATTTGATTTTTGCTATAACCAGCTCTTTGCTCTATCTTTATGTCAATGGCCCATATTTCCAACCTTTATTCTTAATTAACAAACACTAATTTAGGCTGAATGTTCTTCACCTGACATTCCTGAGAACAGTAGAGATTCAGATTTGGGGTTTTTTCATTCTAGGATTTTGGGATGTTTTCATATACTTAATGAGATATACTAGATGGAAGTCTAAGCAGGAAATTCATTGGTATTGTTTTTACCCATTAGACACATGGTTTAAAGACAATTTTGTATAATACTTTTAATGCCCCTGGTTTTTGGCCTTCACCTTTCATGAGGTTAGGCATGGAACTTTCCACTTGTGGAACTATGCTTCATGTTTCAAAGAAATTCAGATTTTGGAGTTTGTGGCTTGGAATGCTCCACTTATAGTCCTGGTCAAGGATAATGTCTAAATAGATAAAACTCTGCAGATATCAGACTGGGGAATCACATGGGTAAGTTGAAATTGTCTGTGTTGGTTCCCAATACCACTACACAGACAGATAGACAGACAGATATGCACACACACACACACACACACACACACACACACACAATCTAGGACAAAAAACAGGATAATAGAAGAAATCGTCCCTGTTAGGAGTATTTAAACTAGGAAACTGGGAAATACTTGAAGTTAGGAATACCCTTCTAACCCTGGGAAGTAATTGCTAAACAGCAGCCAGTTCTTATTGTGTCCATGCTGTTTATTAACCCCAAGGGAGTTCCTGCTGTCCATCATGTGCGAATGGAACTTTCCTTTTGCTTACACCAATGAGAAAATGATCAGTTTGAGTAAGTTCATTTTGCCACATGTTAAGAAAAGGAAACATCAAGAAAGGCAAGTTTGTGAATCTCATCTGTTGTATGCAAAGGGGATACTTCTCCCCATCTTGACTCTGGCCCTACAGTCCTCTTGTTATCATTATAACACCACTAAGGGGTAAGGAAGAACTCATCACCTTGAACTAGTTCAACCCAGAATCACCAAGAACGCTAATGAAATATTTTTATTCATCTTTAGTTCATTCTCTGTGAATTAGCTTTTATTTTAGAGTCAAGTTACTTATGTACCCAGAGATATTTTGATTTTAAAATTGATATTTTAAGAATATATTGATGAAACATTGATGTCATATCGTGTAAAGGATCTTGACCATTATTCATTGAGTTTCCTTTTTCCCATCACCCTTTTACTGTTGGGTTTGTTTGCCTTACTGAGGGTCTTTGGCATTCAGAAAGCTAATGTTTGAAGCTCTCGTGAAGTAGGTGTATTTATTTACACCTTTTATGCGGTGAGGATATTTTACTTAATAGTTCCTCCTGTAGTCTGTAGTGAAGGTCTGCTCTGCAGCAGGACACTTGTCCTTCTGGGAGGGGCTGCCCAGGAGTTGCCCAGGCTTCTGTGAGCTGTTTACTTCCCCTGAAAGTCTACCATTCTTCACTCCCAATACCTCAATTGTGTACTTGCCAAATGTTTCACCAACTGGAGGGTAATTTTCTCATCTAAGTTGACTTTCATTTACAATGTAAAGATGGGAGGCAGACCTGAAGAAGTGGGCACTAATTAGAACACACTCAGAGCTAGATGCTCTCTAAGGCTTTCTGAAAGGGGTAGGCAGTGCTTCCCATCAGAGTTTCAAGGGATGATCTGAGTTTGGGGCCTGGGCCTCAGGCAGCTGTTGTTGTTGTTTTGCTGTTTTTATGGTTTTTTTTTTTTTTCTTGCACTGATTCCATGAGACCCTTAACAAATGAAGCACCCACTGACATCAAAAAGATGAACAACATAGCATGGTATGTGTTAATCATCCCCAGAGTGCCCAGGGCAAGCAGGTCTTTACAAACCTACATAATGAGAGTTGCTTGGTGAATCTCATCAGAGGAGAAGTGGAATAAAGTGAAAAATACTTCTAAGTATTCCTTGTATTCAGCTCCTATGTAATTGGGTTTCTACCAAGCTATTCAAACCGGATCTCCAGTTTTCATTTATTAAGTTCTTATTTCTTATTGAATGTGCCCAGTGCTAAGCAACTTTATTGCCATAGTCCTCTGTGGTGCTGATGGAAGTGATATAAAATCAACCAGCTGG
>NC_050457.1:12725935-12833435 GCF_903995425.1 Onychomys torridus | reverse complement strand
ATTGTAACAATACACCAAATATCTTTAACTGAGGTAGGAATGTGTAGTGCAATATGCAATATGATAATAATCCTAAATATATATCAGTATACATAATATCTTAAACAGAAGTAGAACATACATACAGTTCTGGGAGGTAGAAGGCTGGGGCAGGGAGAGACACTGCCAGCTGCCGCCATGACAAGAAAGAGATAAGGCACTGGTAAGCCACAAGCCATGTGGCAAAATATAGATTCATAGAAATGGGTTAATTTAAGATAGAAGAAGTAGATAAGAAGAAGCCTGCCACGGCCATACAGTTGGTAAACAATGTAAGTTTCTGTGTGTTTACTTGGTTGGTTCTAAGCATCTATGGGCCTGGTGGGTGAGAGAGATTTGTCCTGACTGTGGACCAGGCAGGAAAACTCTAACTACAACTCCCAGTGCATCAAGGCTGGGCTAGGTAATCCAGCATGGGGAACAGTTCCCAAAAACCAGCTCAACTGCCAGGGACAGGCCCTAATCTCATTGGTTGGAGCCTTACAAACAGATCAAGCTACACAACTGTCACACATATGCAGAAGGTCTAGGTCCGTGCCATGCAGGATACCTAACTGTTGGTCCAGAGGCATGAGCTTCCATGAGCTCAGGTCAGCTCTCTTTGTGGGTTCCCTGTCATGTCATGACATTGACAACTCCCTCCCCACTCTCTTCCCATGGCTTGTACAATCCCTCCCCATACTTTTTTCATCAGGACTCCCAGAACTTGGCCCAGTGCTTAGCAGTGGATCTTGGCATCTGCTTCCGATGACAATTAGGGTAGTCACCAATCTGATTATAGGAGAAGGCCAATTCTGAGAACCTCTCCACTATTGTTAGAAGTCAGCCTGGGTCATCCTTGTGGATTCCTGGGAGTCTCCCTATTTTTAATCTTAACAAATCTGTTGGAAAATTTGATCTTCCCTTGTAATTAGTTCTTATAGACTTGTATTATGCATTTAAAAATAGGAGCATATAGAATCCAAAATGCATAATTACAATATGCATTCATAGTCAGAGGAGATAACTAAAATAAAACAGTGTCTCAGTTTAGAATATTGCATATTTTGATGCCAATAAAGTGGGAGGTTCTGAAATTTCCTAGACAATGGTAGCTAGAATATATAACTGAACAAAGTGTTACTCTAACAAAGCAGCATAATGCTTTTAATTAAAACATTAAAATAGGACACAGACAAGACCATTAGACACAACACGTTTCATTTCATCTGAGGCAACATAAAAAAGGAACAACTTTATAAAACCAGATATGAAACCGACAGTGAAAGTAATTGAAATATGACTGGCTTATGAATCTATCAATTACATTGGGCAGGGAAATGTAACATTTTGGCATTCTCATTTCTCCACTCTTATCTGACAATGCACAAAGGCAGGTAACCTCCAGGGTCTTAGCAATTTACTTCTTGACTCAGAAGGAGAACACCGCTCTGAAATTTTCATGATTAGTATTGACACCGAGAGAAATTAAAGTGGATAATGGGAATATAGCTTATTCAATTTTTACTAGCAAAACAAACAGAAAAAACCCAAAAAACAAACAAACAAAAAACTTCAGCTACATCCATACGTATCCAAACATGTCAGCTGTTTCTCAGAGACAAGTCCTGAATGACACTACAAACAGAAGCCCCTGAAGATGAGAGAGAACTCAGAACCTCAGCAACCAGATGTGGTGTTTACCAAAATGTAAATGTGAAGTTCTTCCAGCAAACATGAGACACCATTGTTTAGTGCTACCTACAGGTAAAGCAAGCTTGGGTCTGCTTACTACTTATTCATCAGTAAGTTGTATAATTTAAAATAAAACACAAATAACCATGATAATCTTTGTCTTTATATCCTAAACCCCTTATACTAAGGTCTACAGGAAAAGTTTCACATGAAAATGTGTATTAGAGAATAAATTCTGTAATTTACCTTAATTTTTTAAACCTTCAGGTTAGGGAAACCAATTCTGTAACTCTCTAGTTTTACATTTCTGTTTCATTCTCAATGGATAGAGTATTGATGGAGTCTTTAAAATTTTACAGTCATTTTATGCCCCTCCACAATGTATTTATTACAGAACCCATAAAATCATACACTGGATGCCTATCACAGATGTACAGACAGGACAATGAAAATCAACAGCATACACTTTTGTGATATTTTAATGATGCTTCCATTGTCTCTGTGTGAACAGACAGGTGTGAACATTTTAGCTACAGGAGTCCCAGGAGATGTATTTTATGCATCTCTACAATACAATTTAATGGGCTGAAATTTACATTTACACAAAGTGTTGAAGGACAGCTAGTATTTAAAGTAAATAACCTGAATTTGTAATTTAGCTTACCTTAAATTCCTATATAGACGTCTGAACACAGATATTTTTATAGTTTTTTTCTGAGTGTGTGTGTGTGTGTGTGTGTGTGTGTGTGTGTGTGTGTGTGTACATGTACATTGATTTTATTTTGGTTAGATTCTTATAGTCTGAGTCAATATATAAATTAAGAATATATATCAGTCTACAGGTTGATAGAACTATTTTGCTTACATTTCAATACACTTCAATGTTTACAGAAAGAAAATTATATTATCTATTTTTTACATTTATTTTCTCTTTAGGAGGAACTATAAAAAGATTCTTACTGTGCTTCAGATTGACTTCTTTGGAAACCTAGGTTTGCTAGCCCTAGCTTGCACTCAGGTCTGGCTAACTTCAGCATGTGGTAGGTCCACTCCACAACTGTGAGAGCAGACTCTCTCAAAACTCAAAATGGCTGCTCGTTTCTTCATTTAAAGAGTTACCCAGGCCGTAAGTTTAAAAATGAAACCAGATCAAAGTTTCTCATCGACAAACACTTAGTATTTGTTAGTTTCTGAGTCTCTATCACATTTTCAAACAACTTCACTGAAATTTTTTTTGTAACTTTTAGGAAGTAGAAATATCTTCAGCATACTTTCATTTAATAAGCAAGCCCTCAATGGTAGCTTAAATAGCAAGATAATTCCACATACAGTGTATAAATTCACATGGATATTAAATTTGGGACTTCTCTACACCTGATGCATTTGGGGATCATTACAGGCTGTAAGAAGCTGGGACTCTTAGCATTGGCAGATCTGCATTGCAGCTCTCTTACAGTGATGAATAGTTAAAATGTATAAATATGTGAATAAATGATTTCCATTGTGTGTCCCTTAGTTTTATTAAAATGTTGAAGACTGTGCTTATATTTAGAACTTTCACATCTCAGAGGTCCACAAAATAAATGAAAGTGAAAAAGGAAATGTGTACAAAACCAGTTCTAAACTCACATGTCTTGAAGGATGCCCCTTTCCCAACTCCACATTTTGCTTTACCCTTATGCCACCAGCCATGTATACCTGTCACTGAGCTGAGGGACAGATACAGTAATTGATAGAGTCCATCCATGGGAGAACAGACATGAAGAAGAGGCTCATACAAGGCCTGTATACTTTGTGTCCTTGGGCAAAATATTCTGCCACTGGGAGACAGAATATGCTCCTAGGTGTGTGTGTTCCCTGGGCCTTTTAGCTCTGTAACTGTGGAGTGCATGTTGTTAGAGGAAGCTCTCTGGTTTGAAGCTTAACGCAGAGTTTCTTGCTGGCATTGTGTGAATAAGGACCTAGGAAGGAAGAAGGGATGTGTTCATTTTCTCATTCTACAATATCTTCCTCCACACACTGTGTTTTTCCATCTCTGGTATCAGAGGTGAAGACTTCCCAGATGGTTGTGTTGACATGGCTGCAACATAAACTCAACAGTAGGTGCTTCTCTGTCTTTGGAAAGGTCTTTTACACTATTTCACTGCTGAGAGCTCTCCATCCATAGCTCCTCTTCACTGACTTGCCACTATGCCAATTTGCATTGTGTCCCTGTGGACCACAGATGCGGCGAGATCAGGGAGGTTCCCCGGAAGCTGCTTTTTAGGACTCCATGCCTCCAAAAGCAAAGAGCTGCTTGATTTGGGGAGATGTGTCGGTTCCACAGGGAATCCTCTCCCATTCTTTCACTGTCAGTTTCAGGAATTTCAGCCCTATCCCCCAAGCTTCCCTGCCTTTGCCCTGTGGTGCGCCAGTGTAGTGTTAGCCAGAGGCCTCACAGGTATCAAAGCATCAGTTCAAATCTCATATATTATAAGAAATCTTAATGAACATAGAAAAAAAAAAAAAACACAGCACCTTACTTCTTTCTGACCTCGCTGCATAGTGGTCTCGTCCCTTTATCAGTAATTATATGCTTACCATAAATCATAACTTTTAAAGGGATTATTTGGAAGAAAGAATGTTGATTGCTTCAAGAATCCACCAGAGCTCTTGAATTTGAAATGGCAAAGCACAAAAAGCTAAAAGTTGGGCAAAGAATGTGAACCTCAAAGAGAGACTGTACTTTCAAATGACAGAACCAAATCAACCGAAGTCCTAAAACCCAGAAAATAACCGGGAGGTTAACTTTAAATAGACTCCAAACAAGTTGAAACTGTCAAGCCATAAACTACAGCAGAAAGATAGCTAGCTATAAATATTTTCTTCAATTCAGTAGCTCTTAAGAGGAAAGAAAAACACTGTGTTCTTAGATAAAAGGTGTCATTTATACTCTTGCACAACTATGCATCAAGTTGAAAACAAATAACGCAGCTTTGAACCTCAAGCATCACTTAAAAATAGCCCAGTAACAGTTCAATTGCCCCAAGAAACCGAGATGTATTCATGTTTGTTTAATTTTTACATAAGGGACTATAAATCTGTCTTATGCCTTACATATCTTAGATGACCTTATAAATAAGAAAATCATTGAGAATCAAGGAGCTAATGTCACAGGAATTAAGAGATTACTCAGTAAAACTGAAAATCAAAATCATCTATCTTGAGTCAATTAATGAACAACAGTTTTGGTAAAAATCATTAATAATATATTAATATGGAAATTGTTGTATCATTTATAGGACTAAAATGTTGTGTAAAGATCTAGTGCATATATACATGTATATATATATATATTATCTATGTTATAGACACATGTTTAAATGGAGATATAGAAAATGACTACCCATATTAAAAGATATCACCCATGTTATCAAATAACAACATATTTACTTCTAAATGGATCCCATTTCTTACTCTATTAAAATATGACAAATTGCTGTTATAACTCTTTAAAAGCAGTTTACTCTGCCACTGAATAGATTGACTGCATCTTCTGAAGGTGCTCTGTGGGACTCTGCTTACCTCTGCACATACCACGCTGGGACTTATCATTACACATGAGGGCCAAAATGGGAAAACTGAGGATACTGATTTTTTTTTAATGTACACTATTTTCATACATTATCAGTTGAAATGGAATATAGCAAGATCCCTAAATATTAAGACAACTGTGAATAAGAACAGAAATCTAAAGCTGTCATGTAGGCTGTGAGCCATAGAAACTTAAGAAGGATGCTCAATGGATTTCAACATTGTTTATCTATATTAGAAAAAGTAGTCTTCATGGTTCTAATCACCATTTCCTCAGAAATGGAAATATAAGCTACCATGAAGTATACAAAATGAGAAATGACTGGGCAGTGGTGATGCACACCTTTAATCCCAGAACTCTGGAGGCAGAGGCAGGCGGATCTCTGAGTTCAAGACCAGCCAGGTCTGCAGAGCGAGATCCAGGACAGGCACCAAAACTATACAGAGAAACCCTGTCTTGAAAAAAAAAATGAGGAACATTGGAAATAGACATTTAGCATTGATACATTAAACAGATATATGTTACAAAGCTACCATATGGCAGGCACCTTTCTGGGTATAGGTGTATACAAATGTGAAGCCACCGTGACATCCGACAGCAGGTGACTCCAAAGTTCTACTGTAAAAAGTTAAGGAAACAGCAACGATTTCTTCTGCTATTCACTGTGTTTTCTCCAGGTTTCTATTTCAGTTGTCTAAAATTAAGCAGGTTGCTTCCAATACCTCCTGTCTTTCATTTGTTCATTAACGTGCGCAACATACATTTGAGGGGCAATTGTGCATAACATACAATCTTACAATGTGGTTCGGTATCAAGTCCATCTAATTGAAACGTATCTTTCATATACATGAAGTGATGAAAAATATAGAACAACTAGAAAAGGGGGTAGAAGTATTATATAGAAGGTGAGAGAAGGGCGTTTTCTTTTGTGCGACACGGAGACATTAGCCCTGATGTTGGAAATGAGCAATAGTGAAAGGGCTTTCTGGGCATAGGAACTGCATCAGCAATGTCAGGACATGGGAAGCCACCAAATGTGAATGAAGAGGAACAGGTAACAAACTCTGGCGAATCCTCTGGTATATAAAAAGATGCAGATGACACCGGGAAATGTGATCAGTACCAAAGTCTGGCAAAGCATGAGGCCCAGCTTGTGGAGCTAGTGAAATTAACTCTGCCACTGATTGTGTGAAATGCAAGAAGAGTGTATGTGTATAAGCTGACCTGTTGCTGTTAAGGAATCAATCATTGAGACTAAACATGTCAGATAAATGCAAGCGCCCTCCACTGAACCGTTCCCACATGGCTGTCCTCTCCAGGGTGGTATAAAGCACTGCCTAAAGGGGGCACCTGGAGGACCAGCACCATCCTGGAGGGACACATACTCAGAGCCCTCAGTTCTATGGCAAATCACTCATGATGCCTCTCAATGCGAACTTGGGTTCTCAGGATGTTTTCTCCTAAAAGGACAGCTCTCATCCCAACCACACCTCCAACACTGCCAAATGCTACTTTATAGTATTACTCTTGAAGTATACAGACCTTTGGGGGCAAAGCTGAAGTTCACGAAATCCTTCGGTTTGTGCTGTATGGCAGCAGTTCTTGGGAAAAGTGGCTGGGGATGTGCTGTGCAATCACAAAGGAAATGTCTCCAGGAAAAAGGGTTTGCTAACTCTAAAGCACAAATCTTGACACAGACTAGTAGCAAAAGTGTCAGCTCCCTCTTTAGGTAAGCCTGATGGAGACCCCTGTTTATTGCTCTTTAATATTTCAGGCAAAGCACATCACCACCTGCAAGGCAATATTAGCCTCTTCACTATTTCAATAAAGGCTGTCGTTACCGATGCATGGGGGCATTCTTTTAGTGTGTATTTGTATTAGAACATACATATTTGAAGATGCAAAGGAATCTTGCAATAGCTTCCACTCTGTCTTCGCTCCTCCAAACCTATGTGTTATAGGTAATTGAGATAAATAGTATTAAACAAATTCTTAAAAATTATCTATAAATCATTCTTTAAAAACTGAAGCACTCCCCAAGACCATCAAAAAGATCACGAATATTGATACTCTCAAAAAGAGAGAAAACAGTGTTCCAAAATTCATTAGGCCGTAAACCTCATTATAAGATGAAGTGGTCTTTCATTCCTCATTAATTTCATAGGCTCCGAAAGGCACATACTTACTTAAAAGTTTCCTTTTGTTTCACTTCAGAGACCAACATCACAGCAGGCACACTGTTGCTTCATGATACATCAATGAATTTATTGATCAACAACAACAAATTCATGTATTCATTTAGTAAATATATATCAAGCAGTTACTGTACCTAGGTTCTTTCAGGCAAGGCGGAGAGAGTAAAACATAAACAAATGAACATTTTATTCTAGAATGGAATGTTATTTTCTAGACAGAAGGATAAACACCACAAACACAAAGTGCAGTGTTTTGTGAGTAATGAAATTGATAAAGCTAATAAATGACAATAATAATAATAAATAAAATAATTCTATGTAAAGGGGTAGTACAGAGAGGTACAACAAAATGTCATTTCATGCTCTGTACTGACTGTCCCCTTGAAACGTATCTCTTTCATCAAAATCTGATACCAAGGTAAGGGAAAGCACTGTGGTTATCTAGTAAACAGCAAGGCACACAAGTGACCCAGATGCAAAAGTCCAAGACTGGAAGCAAGTGTGTCATGGTTGAAGACTAGAGAAGAGACCAAGAGAAAAATCAACAGCAGAAGAGGAAGTGAAGAAGGACAGACAGGAAGGTCAGCAGTCCAGCACTTTGGGTCTCAGCAAAGGAGTTTGTATTCAACCTGAACCATGCTCAGTAACCCTGGATGTTTTTGAACACAGAAATGACCTACTGCAATGGTCAATTGAAGATAGTCGATTAGGCTGTGTATACTGGAGCTAGACAAGCGACAAGTATACAAACAGCAAAACCTTTAGCATCATGTCAGACTGGAAATGGTGCTGTGGTGGAGCAGACAGGAGGGTGAAGTGGAATCTGGAGAGTTTTTAACAAGTCCCAGAACATACAACACCTCAGGCCCAGATAATTCTTCTGTAGAGGAAATAAGAGCAGTGGCAAACAGCCTCTCCTCCTCTCCCCATGTTTGTTTAGTGTGTGACTCTCTCTCTCTCTTTCTTCTTTCTCTCTACCTCTGACACCTGCTACTGAACAGGATTATACCATAAATAGACCTTACTTTCTAAGTTGAGGGGTTTAGTGTTTCCTCCCTATATTGCATAACTAGCTCATATATAATCAGTGTTTAGTTTCGTTCTGCTTTCTTCTATCATGCTAAAAGGAAACAGTATTTTAGAAAAGCAGTGACTGAAATGATGATGAGTAAATTACAAATGTATAGAATTCATAATTACACAAAAGCACTTTAAAATATTTTAAATGCCCAGGCATTATCAGATGGAATCTAATAATAAGCAATCAATCCAGCGATTGCTGCTTAATGGAACCTGCAGTTGATCCTCATTGTTATCCTTGACTGGATTCAGAGTCACCTCAGACACCTACATCTGGTATGTTTGTGACAATGTTTCCAACGATATTTAAGTTAAGAGAAAAAGCCTAAACCCAGTGTGGGCAGTACAGAATGTTCTGGAGCCCTTGACGGACTAACAGTGGGAAAATGAGAAAGCAAATTCAGCATCAACATTTATCTTTCCAAGCTTCATCAATATTATGTCATCAGTGGCTGCCTCATCAGCCAAGTCTTCTCTGCCATGGTTAACTTCACCACTCTCTTATGGTCTAGGCCAAAATTTTCTTTTCCAGCTTTAAATTTCTAATAATTATCTATATGGTCAGGCATAGCAATGAGAAAAAGTAACTCACATGGGAAGTAAACTAGGGTTTATCAGAATTGCTAATTCAAATCTGTATGACATGTTAAGACAAATATGTAACCCCTGATACATATGAGCTCTCATTTCTCTTAACATACCTGTGTCTGTCATTCAGATAAACTGTATTTATCTTACTACAAAAAGTCAAGCAATGCCTTCACTTTCCACGGAAAATCGTCTTTTTCAGATGATTAAGGGTGAGGCATTTTCTTTTAGAACTGTTCTAACTGGTACCATACAAAATCGTTAAAACTCTCTGAATAGCAAAGGTTAATTCATCTTCAAATTATATATTGCCTTAAATTTCTATGAATATAGAGGCTGTAATATGATTGCTAAATCAATAAGGAAAAATGAGAGCCAAAATCAATCAAGTTGCTTTCCAAAGGCCAACACTGGTAAATATTCTCTCAATACAATCATGATGTCCAGATTTCCAATTTCAATGTAAATTATGCTCTTATTTTCCAAAACTATTATTGTATTTTACCTTGTAATTATATTAGTCTTGATTTACATACTTTCTTTGAAATGTTTTCTTGAAAGTGGACTGTACTGTACAATTATAACTCAGCTAGCTTGAAAGACAAAATGATAATGTATCTAAAGTCAATTGATTTTTATGGTTGTTTCTTAGCTGAAATATTATAGTTTTATTTGTTTGTTTGTTTATGTTGCAGAGCTTTTACTTTACAGCAGCATACAAACAACTTGTGCACATACATTAAAAAGCAAAGCAGTCAAATGCAGGCTAACACGGATGTCAAGAGGCTTCTATCAGCCCCTGTAAGCAAACACTAGTTTCTAGCTGGCAGGGAGCAGAGTGTGATGCCTGGGAGTGCAGCAGCAGGCACGGTGCAGCCCTATACTTGATAAAAATCATTGTGGTGTGGCTGATGGTATCATGTGTCCCTTTTATAATATTTTATTGCTTCAGAATTCTGTGCATGCATAAAATGTTTTCATCAAAGCCTCATTTCCTGCCTTGTGACTTCTCCCTTATTCCCCACCACTTCTTTTCCCTCTGAACTCGGTGTGTTCCTGTACCTTCTGCTTTAAATAGAGGGTGCTTAGCACGGATCCCACTTAGTGCTTTATGTATACATATGAACACAGAACCATCTATTCATCCATAGGCAGCCTTTCAGTGGACACGTCTCTGACCAAACCTTGCTCTCCCGCATCCAGCAGCCATCACTTCTAAACAGCTTCTTATCTCTGGGTTGGAGTTGGGCCAGTGACAGGGCTCAATGGACTTTTGTCTTCAAGTGTGACTACTTGAGTTTGATCCCAGAACCCACATGGTGGAAGGGGATGGAGAAATTCACTCAGATTATCCTCTGAGCTCTATACACACACCAGAGCATGCATATGTCCTCTTTCCCAAATAAATAAAAGAGATCAAGTGGCAAAAGTCACTATTATAAGTATCATCCTATATATTTAAGCCAATGTGTTAATAGTTATATAGAAACAGGTACCTCAATATGTATTTTATATGCTTTTAAAAATTCTAGATTATATCCTAGTTATGCTGTAGAAAGCAGGGGGGAAAAGACCATAATAATGTGTATTAGAAATGATAAGAACATATTATATAGTCCAACATATAGTAAGAAGTTTGGTAAATAAAAGTAATTTATGTGCTACTAAAGTTCATAAGCGAAAAGTAATTATTTATGATATCAGTGTAATCCATGTTAAACAGATGGATTTCTGTGAGTTTGAGGCCAGCCTGGGCTACCAAGTGAGTTCCAGGAAAAGTGCAAAACTACACAGGGAAACCCTGTCTCAAAAAACAACAGCAACAACAACAAAAAAGAGCTAGCAAGCAAAAGCCTGCCATAGGCCATACAATTGATAACTAAAATTAAGCCTCTGAATGATTACTTAATAAGCGGCTGTGGGACCTTGGTGTTGGGCAGGAGAGATGGAAGAAATCCTCTTACTGCACTATTCCCAATTAGAAGTCCTGTGACCACAGAGACTTGATCATTTTGACTAGTTGCTATATTTCTGTGTTTAGAACAACGCTTGGAACAATTTGAGGAGTATGGATAATTTGCTTTGGATCCTTGTGGAGGAGACTGCTTTCATGTGCACAGATGGTTTTGCTTTATAAAATTAAGAATTGAATTTTGAATCTTCAGAAATTGATTTCTAATAAAGCTAGTAGAGGTAATAGTAAGAAATATAGTTGTGGTCAATATAGACAGGCCAAGAAGGAAGGCTGAACACCTGGATTCTTAGTGATTTAGATGGTCTAGACATGAGTTTCTGTGAAATTCATTTGAGGGCTAGAATTGTCCCATTGTTTCAGTTGGCTGGGTGACCAACGGCCAGGGACGGAGTAGACAATAGTATGTATGTCTTAGGCTGACCCACTAATAGAGACAGGCAATAATGTTCCTTGCTAAACACATATTAAATCCTGGGCAAACAGAAACACCTTTATTACCAAACATTGTCAAATGCCTAATTACAGTACTTTCTGACATAACCCGGGAAGACTCTGGAGGAAAAACGAATCTGTATGTGAGTAGTTAGTAAGGAAATGGGTGAGAAAACACAAAAATAATCTGGAAATCAAAGTTAGTATCACTTGAGGCTGGAGAAAATAGAAAATTGGATCTCTCCATTTCTTTTTTTTAAATGTATTTCTTTATTGATTCTTGGGAAGTTTCACATTGTGCACCCCAATCCTGCTCACTGCCCATCTCACATGTTTTAAAAGCTGCATTTGTGATATCATCTGTATTCCTGGGATATTCTTTATAGAATTATTTTTAAGTCAGTTCTAGAAACTCAGGCTTATTAGTGTGAGTACAACACCTTCATGGATTCAATATTGTGGCAAAATTTACAGCATGTTTCTGTTCAAAATTTATTATGTTTCTGGAAATCAAGTTTTTAAAATAAGAAACAGGATAAAAAGCATAATTCAATGTTATATATTGGGTTTTGTGTATATCAGATAATTTCACTTCAAACATCACAAACTTCTGTCTAGGTATGGACAGGGTCTCTGTGCACATGCTGGGTGTCTATGTCTATTAGCACCATCCCTTTGTTGGTCTTCAGCCATTTAAAAAAAAATGAAGAAACTGAAAATGCCTTGGAAAACTGGCTACTACAGATAGACCGAGTAGTACATTTAAGAGAGGCAAATGACATCCCTTGCTTGAGTCTTAATATCAAATGTGAATTCCTGCCATAATATGATTTGCATTATTTTAAACAAGGACCAAATCAAAATAGAAAAACTCAGCATATTTATGGAATTGCACACCAGAGTGAACTTCAGGTTCTGTACACTGATGCTGTTATGTCTTTGAATGTTTTGCTGTTTAGTTTCATTAAGGCACAGTGATTGCATATGGATTGTTCTAGAATACTGTTTCCCATCTCTTTTCAACTTAGAACTATAGGAGTTTTTTTAACTGGTTGGTGCTAATTACCTTTACATTAAAATGTCTGTGATGGGAACTAGACATTCATGTTTTTAAGAGGTCATTATGTGACTTTAATGTAAAAGCAAGGCTGAGAACCAAAGTTATAGAACCGTTTGAGTTACTTTCAGCACCATACCTGTTAAATAGACTGGGAAAAGAAATCAAACACATTCACTGGGATTTCTGTGATGAGCCAAAGAAATACGATTCTTATGCCCCTGAGAACCTTGAGCCTACAGACATAAGCTACTTCATGTGAATCTGCAGCCACCTTGGAATCCAATCGCAAATTGACAATTTGAAAGTCCAAAGAAGGAATCTTTTTGAGATCTTCATTAAACTGCCATGAGCACGCTGATCATTGGAACTGAATTGAAGACCCACCCATTCATGAATCACACATATATAAACATCTGATTTTTGATAAAGACACCAGAAATACCCAGTGGGGGAACGAACATCTTCAAGAAATGGCGCTAGTCAAACTGGATGTCTGCATGTAGGAGAATGCAAATAGACCCGCACTTATCACCCTGCACAGAACTTAAGTCTAGGTGGATCAAGGACTTCAACATACAACCAGATATACTGAACCTGACAGAAGAGAAACTCATTGGTACAGGAAAAGATTTTATGGACAGAACACCTATAGCACAGTCACAAACACCAATAATAAATGGGATATTTTGAAACTGAATTCTATAAGGCAAAGGACACTGTCAGTGAGAGTGGAGGAAGCCTATGGAACAGGAACAGATTTTTACCAACTCCACATGCGATGGAAGAGTCATATCCATAATAGATAAAGAACTCAAGAAACATATCTTTAATTTGTATCTCATTTTGTTCTCATTGGCTGTTGTCTCTTGGGGGTGACAACAGCTCTTTTCTAGAGAGGAAGTAGAGGAGGAGTGAATGTGGGGGACAGGGGAGGTGAGAGAGGAGCTAGGAGGAGTTGAGGGAGGGGAAACTGTGGTTGGGATGTATTATGTGATAGAGAATCTATTTTTAATTAAATGAAAATGTTCTCAAAGTTTTGAAATTTTATTAGGGAAAACTGGTTGCCAATGTAATAATTGAAATAAAAATGTAAGCATGATAAAATTAGGAGTGACCTAAGGTAAAAAGAGAATTTTTAAAAAAACATAAAGCTCCATTTGAAGTCTTTCTTTGCTATGCAACGATTTTTCTTATACAATGAAATTAAAAGACTTAGAAAGAACATATAAGACAGTACAAATTTCCATCATGTCTTAGAATACTAGAGCACTAGGCACACTAGCTGTAAAAATTTCAAAGTGAGTGCATAGAAAACTCCTCTGACCCTAAAAGATACCTCGTGTGGGCAGACATGACATAAGTTATTTATCTCAATGTTTGCAGATATCATAATTTCTTCTACAAAGCACAGTGAAGTTTCAGGAAGCATCTGCTGATTTGAGATAGCTGATGAGAAACCTGAAGTTCAGAATGATAAGTGTCAGCTGGCTATTCATCTGCTGATCAAGAGCTATTTCAAAGCTAGCTTTCATTCATAATCGTCCCCGTAAATTATTGTTTCCTCTAGATATGACACTGCAGAGATGGCTAGTCAGTATGTTAGTGGTCCTTATATGTGATGCAGCTAACGATTGCATGGGTGCTTAAAACTAACTGAGCACTAATACTTATATATTAGGAATAAGCATACACACATACACATTTAACAGAAATTAATGAAAAAAGAGGCTATGGATTTGAATGAGAGCAAGGAGTCATCCATAGGAGAGGAAGGGGTAAGGATGTGATTATTCTACAATGGCAAACAATAAAAGAAATTATCAAAAATTTCTCAGGCATTAAATTCAAGATATTAACCAAATTCTGTAGGGTAGAAATAGGCCAGTCATTACATAGAAGTTGTAAAAAAGCATGTAATTGTCAAACATGGTTAATTCAATTACCAATAATTATTGAAGCAACAAGTATCATTGGCTAAATTTAAAGGCAAATTTTGCAGTTTATAAAAAGTGAAATGACTTATGAGTATGTAAACAGAAGCTGAAAGTGTTGACCTATATATCTATAGCTCAAAATTGAGATCAAGCTGGTTTACAGTAGGTATCAAAATACATAAAGGGAAAATTTTATATTCTACATTTTTTCTGGTTAGAATTCTCACTGGGAAAGGAGGCTACAAATTCTCATATCTTGAGCCAAGCTAATAACAAAGCCTCCGTTTTTAATAAGCCAACCATTTCACTTCCTGAGCTTGGTTGGCTTCAAGGCCAGCCTTTCTTGTTTGAAGAAGAAACTGAAAGCCGTGGAACTGTGTGTGCAGGTAGGGAGAACACACAGAATGCTTCATTGGGAAGATGGGCAGAGTCCTGATAATGAAGAAACAGTCCTTCTCAAAGGCATTAGGTTTGTTACTAGGCAACAAACAGAATATGAGTACTTGGAGCACACTGTGAATGCAGCATCTCGTAGAATACTCAGTGCTTACAGATGCTTTTCAGAAGCCTACTGTCTTGACAACTAAATTAGACCCCAATTCATCCTGTAATTTGTATGCTTTAATTTGCACATATATCTGAATGTTGGTGTGTGCATGTCACATAATTCTTTGTCATTTTAAAAGCAGATATAATTTGGCAATTTCACATCAAATCTAATACTTAACATTATTATAAAATTCTTAAAAGGCTATAATTCCATCCCATTATCAATACAATTAAAAGAAATCATGTAATGGCGAAAATGGAAAGTAACAATAACAAATGCTGGTTAGACTGTGTAGCAGTCTTTGACTCATTGCTGGTGAGTCTGCTGTATGTTAAGGAAGGCTGAATTCTTTTTTAACCCAATTGAGCGCACTTTTGTCCTCCAATCCAGGAACACACACGCACACATGCATGCACCCATGCACGCACGCACGCACGCACGCACGCACCCATGCACACACGCACGCATGCACGCACGCACGCACACACCAAAAACACTCTGCACATGAACTTGCGTAGCAGCTTTATTTATTTTTTCCCAAACTAAAAACAGTTAAGAAAGCAAGATATATTCTATATGACAAATATGGAAACAGCACTGGAAAAACTGTAAAATATGAGCATTTTTAGTAATAAGAAGAAATGAGCTACAAAGCAATAGATTCTATACTATAGAGGAACCCTAAATACATATTTTAAAGCAATAATTACCTACCTGAAAGACAATACACTTTAAGATTCTAACCATTTAATATACTGAAAAAGACAGAACTACAGGGATTTAAGAAACAAACAAACAAACAAACAAAAAACATCAGTACCTATCAAAGGTAAAAAAGCTATCTTAGCTAGGGTTTCTATTGCTGTTAAGAGATACCATGACCATGGCAACTCCTATAAAGGAAAACATTTAATTGGAGCTGGTTTACAGTTCCAGAGGTTTAATCTATTATCACCATGGGAGGACATGGTGGTGTGCAGACAACCATGATACTGGAGAAGGAGCTGAGAGTTCTACCTACATCTGATCCACAGGCAGCAGATGGAAATGCATGTCACTCTGGATATAGCTTGAGCATGTAAGACCTCAAAGCCTGCCTCCACAGTGATACACTTTCTCTAACAAGGCCATGCCTCCTAATAGTGGCACTCCCTATGGGCCAAGCATTTAAACACATGGGTCTGTGGGGGCCACACCTACTTAAACCATCACAAGAGTTGAACAAGAAAGAATATATGGCTAGAAGACATGGGTATTTAGCTAAGTAAAACTGTCTTGTGTGACCCTGCAATGATGGACATATAATTTTATGCCTTTTCAAATCCCATGTAATTATATGACCAAAAAAAAGTGGACCCTAACATATAGTATGGATTTTAGTTAGTAGAACTATAGGAAAAGTTGGGATATGTGGGGCACAGCTTTAATCACAGTTCTCAGGAGACAGAGGCAGCGGGATCTCTGGCAGATTGAGGCTAATTTAATCTATATATTGAAGTTCAGGCTAGCCAACAGCTACATAGTGAAACCCTGCCTCAAAACAAAACAAACTGCTGATTCAAAATCCATTGTACTTATTATGCAAGCTAAGATGCTAAAATTAAGGCACAACTATCTAGAAGGAGAGATAAATGGGGATTTGCCATAGTCCCTGTTCATTTCTCAGTAAACTAAAACTACCCTAAGCATAAAGTTTACAGGTTTTTAAAATTTTTAATCCTAAATTAGTAATATTATTGTTATCACTGGAAAAAACTTGCAATTATATCATTGATTAAGTTCTTCCTAAAATAAACTTATTAACTAATATATTTATCAATCATATTACCAGAAAATTATGTTTTGTCTATAAATATATATTCACAAGCATATTTAGTTCACAACTTATTATATAGAATTTAATTATGTATTATTAGTACTTACTTATTATGTACTAATTAAATTAGTAATTTTTTTTCCTAACAAAGTATTACTATGCCTGTTTGTATTCTAATGAGAGAAAGAAATGGTGTGGATTTGGGTGGGCAGGAAATAGGGAAAAGCTAGGAGGAGCTGAGAGAAGCAGGGGTGGGTGTGTGTGGGTGGGGTAGTAACCAGAATATGAAAAAATATCTATTTTCAATAAAGAAGACAAAGAAATACTACATTTTAATTGCATAAATAAAAATGTAATGTTACATAAGAATTAAGAATATCACTGTGATATTAGTACACTTCTCAATTTATTGACTTTCAAAATAATTTGATTTCAAAAGCCTTAATAAATGCTTTGCTTAATATCTATTACTAAGTAATGGAAGGTAGAAATAATTTCTGTTTTCTGAAATGGTCAAATGTATATTTATCAATTATTATGCACACACACACACACAGTGTGTGTGTGTGTGTGTGTGTGTGTGTGTGTGTGTGTGTGTGTGATTAATACAAATTCTGCTCAGTTGATTTGTGGTTAATCTACCTTTCTAAAACGCTTTTGGGTGGTGCTGAAACCTCACCACCCCTTGGATAGCAATGCTCTAGGAAACATCTGGGTTATAAAGTAGTCATGAGAATGACAAACCAGCTCAAATCTCTGTCTGTCCTAGTGAGGGATTAAACGGTTCTTTTCCTACTTCTACTACCTGAAGAATCTCTCAAGGCCCTTTAGTGCTTCTAAATCTGCTTTCCCAATGTATAATCCTTTTCAATTCCACCTGAAAGAGGAAGGTTTGATAACCTTTGTGCAGTGAGCAAGCTTCCATTTAGTCATAATACTCCCCTGGCTTATGTGAACCCAAGGTCACCTGTTTCTAGTTCAATTCCTTAATTTATATGTTTTCAATTGAGGAAAGGCCAAATAACTGACTCAAGGTCACTTATCCAATAACTGTAAAGGTCATGTCTCAAATCCCAATTTCGGAATCCCAATTCAGTCCTCTTTTATCCATTTTTGTCCTGCTTCTAATAATGATGCATACCACAGGAGACAAACTGAGTAATTTAGATATAAAATACCAATCCTGAATTGAATTTCATAGCCTTGGGCTTTCCACTGCAATCCTTGAGAGGCATTTAAAGTTTCGGTAAGTTACTGTAAAGGGGGAGGTTTTGTGTGTTAAAGCAAGACTTGGAATTCAGCAATAAATATGATGTTCAGCTTTCTGTGGCATGAGACAAGGGCACGTGGATAAAGACTTGAATGTTCTGCTGTGGGGAATGGGATCAAGAACTATCTTAGACTTCCCTGTCTCTATTGTTCCACAGGCAGTAGCTCAGCCAACCACATGTGGGAGCCAGAGGCATATGGGAACGTCCCCTTTAACAATTTCCATCAATAAGTCACCTTGGGAAGAACAAATGACAATGCCATCTGTGTGGCTTACAGATCACTAAGTATGATGCAAAGAAACTAAACTAACTTGTACAGTATCAGGAAAATGAGTGCTGGAGATATGGCAAGATATTATATTGTTTTATAGACCTTATTCATTGAAAAGTGATTTGGGTTTTCTAACATCTTTCTTAAGGGAAAAACCTAACTTCACACCTTTTCAACAAAATGTTAAATAATAGGAGGTATATGTGACATTAGGATTCTACGTATGATCTCTATATGTCATAGTAACTCTATTAGGATTTCTCCTAATAACCAGAATCTACTTGTATATATTCTCAGTTTTCTCCACTTGGAACAGGCATTCCTATGTAAAAACAATGAATAAAATTGAGGTAATTAATTTGAGAGAGAGCAAGGACAGGCATATGGGAAGAGCTGGAGGTAGGAAAGGAATGGGTAATATGAGGTAGTTATACATATATTGTTTGCTTTTTATATATTTTTTTTTCACAGTAAGTTCTGATCAGGGATTTGTTAAACCTGCAAATCATGGGGAAAAAACTGGTTCCACAATTTCTGAGTCAAATTGGAAGCAAGCTTTAATTAAATACTGGTCAGGATGCTGATCTTTGGCCAGGACCATTCCAGGGGTGCCAGAAAAATGGTAATGAGTTACATTTTGCAGAGGCTTAAAAAGGCAAAAGCATAAGACCATTTTATTTCCAACCAGGTCCAATCTGGAGCAAACACATATCTTGCAATCAGGGGCAAACATCCATCCATCCTGATATATTTCCTGTCTTTATACCTCCCACCTACAAGTGATCAAGCACATCTGTGCAGTCGATGTGTGGGTGTGGCTTGTTATCTCCCATAAACAATAGGCTCCAGCTTTTTAGGAAGCATCTGCCTTTGGGCAAGGGTCCTTTACAGGCATTTTTGTTTCAAGGATCACTTAGGCATGGTAATTAAACTGAAAACATAACAAAGCATAATGTTGGCTCTCATAGTCTTCTCTCTAGCAACTCCTCAACGATTCTTCCCACCTTCCCATCCACACCAATCCATGCTTGCTCTCTTTCTCTCTCTCCCTCTCGCCCCCTGCTCAAGCAAACAAACAAAATTAGAATAATGACATGTTCCTGCCTTGTTTGAGTTCTTGTCCTGATTACTTTCAACGATCAACTATGATGTGGACATGTAAGCCAAATAAACCCTTTTTTCCCCAACCTGCTCTTGAGTATAGTATTCCATCATAGCATTAGTAACCCTAACTAAGACAGACTCCATCTAGTTTGAAACTGATCCTGCTGTTGCAATTTCTATGAGTTCATATATGCATCTGTCCTGTTGTATCTGGAAGACACTGTGTCCTTGGCTTCATCTTTTCCTCTGGCTCTTAGAATCTTTCCACCTCCTCTTCACTGAAGGTCTGATGGGAGCCCTCTGAGCCCCGAGGGAAGGGCTTGATGAAGATGTCCCATTTAGCACTGAGTGTTTCCAAATCCTCAGTCTTTGTACCTTGACTGCTTAGGGGGCTGTGAACCTTAGACTGAATAGGCCACGGGCCTAGGGGAAAAGCAAATACTATTGTTCTGCTAAAAGAACATAGCAATGAACTGACAGCTAATGACATTCTGCTGTAACCCTAGATCAAAGCCTTGCTCAGTCATCATCAAGAAGCTTCCTCTTACAGTAGATGAGACTCACAGACCCATAAGTGAACCATGTGCAGAAGTAGTTACATTTTAATTTCATGTGTGTGTGTGTGTGTGTGTCTGTCTGCCTGCCTGTGTGAGTGTGTCGTCTGTGTATATATCTGTGTGTTTGTGTGCATTTGTTTGTGTCTCTGTGTGTTTTTGTTGTTTGACCTTTTTTTCCTAGAGAGACAGAGAGAAAGGTCATAAAACTGAGTGGGTGGTGAAGTGGAAAAGACCTGGGGGGAGTAGGCAAAGGGGGAATCGTGATTAGAATATATTGCATAAAAGTTATTTTCGATAAAAATATACATATGAAATTATTTTGAAAAAAAAAGGAAGCCAGGAATTTTGACCTATCCCCATAGGTGACTTTTGAAAACAGCCCATGATAAAAAATCTGGCTCTTATTTCAGAGAGATCCTTTGTGTTCTATCTTCTTTCGAGAGATTCCTGCTTGAGTTATAGAGGCGGGAAGACTCTCCCCAGGGCTTGCATCTGATAGCACATCTCATCTTTACACTCTGTGCAGAAATGTTTATCGTATTTCCATCGTGGGATTAACTGAATAGAAAAACACCTAAGACGCAAAAATTGCCATCTAAGTTTCTCTAGGTATGTTTTGAGATGTTACCTTGTGGAGAATGAGCTGTGATCCTACCTTCAAGGAGAACCAACCCTGGCACTTCTGAATCTGGTGTATGAAAATGAATAGCCTTTAATTCACTTGTTAATGATCTGAAGACTAGGTGCCAGTTGTAAGGAACAAAAGTGTTTCTATATACATAGGAGCCTTCTTCAGTAATTCTGCAAGTTCCTGACTGTGAAAAGACTCTAAGAAATTACAGGCTGCTTCCAATGTCTCAGAGCTAATATATAGTGTGTCTGCTCTGGGGGGCTGAAAATATGGCAGAGGCTGCTACATCAAGATTTGTCTTCTATTTTCCAAACCATTGTTCTGAGTATCACTTTCATATTCATTGGCAATATTCCATATCCACTCTTCCTACTCTATGTTGTCCTCAAACCCTAACCTTGTTGCCCTTGTTAGGGTCGATGTACAAAACAGAGAGCTTCACTCCAATATCGGGTCATAAATGAAGCTTTTTAATTTTAGCACGAGCTCGTGGGTCACCAGCGCGAGGAGTAGCTGGTGACCCCGAGTTTGAGGCTCACAGGCCTTTTATGAGGCAGTTCTACCAGGGCAGGGGAGTGGGGTCACCCCGAGTGCAGACACCTGGACGCCAGATGTCTCTACGGTCTTTTCTCAGAGTCTGGGTAGGTAAACGAATTCCAAGCTTATCTAGCAAGGGGTTATTTGGCAAGCATTCTTCCCAAGCGATTTATCTTGCAAACATAACCCCAGGGGTCATCCTGCAAGCATCCTGTTAGCATAGCGTGATGGGCTAACTTTTCTGATATGGGGTGTGGGGGCAGAGTGCAGTATTTTCCACTGAATCTGCAATTAGCAGAGCTAGTGGTGGGGGGGCTTGTTTCCCTTACAATGGCCCTTTCACCCTGATCAACACACTATCCCTCCTTCAACGTCCAGCGTGCATGTGACCACCTCTGTAAGAACATCCTTCAATAGCTCAGAGTTTATTGTGACCTTCCTGCATGTTGGATTGCACAGTAGGTAAGGTCCTGTGCCACTCATCAGGCATTTTTGTGTTTGTTGAACTTTCAAAGATTTTCACACAGTAATGTCAATGTGTAAGGAGGAGAGCACTGGTCCAGCAAAGCTAAGCCACGTGATGGCTGCCATGCCATCTCTGGTTTTCATTTCCACCTATTGCATACTTAAGGCACTTTTATACAGTTTGGGGATACTGGATTGATGGAAAATTCCTTATGAATTATTTAGGCCTTCTCCTGAAAATGCTGCTTCTAAGCTTTCCCAGGAAAGTCCTGAACTTACAATTACCCTCAATTTTAGGGAGATATCCTTATCTACTTGAAGGTCTTCCTTACACCTTGGAGGTTGTGACACATAAAGAAACCAGATGTCTCTTTATGAGGCTATGAGACATTCTTGAAACACCTGTCCCTGTACTTACACAGGAACAAGATATTCAAAACAAAGTAAACTTAAAAAGGTCAACAAGATTTGGTGGGCTAGAGGAGATGACCACAGTTCAGATTATGAGATTCTTCCCATTGTACACTCAGACAATTATGTGGCATACAACTCTGCCCTACATAGAGACATATTAATGAGCAAAGTATGGAGTAGAAAGATGATAAAAGAATGAGATGTCAGGACCTCCCTCTCTTAGAAGTTAGCTCATGTAGAGCCACTATAATGTCATATGACCAAGGAATAATAGAATGCAGGATTAGACATATAGACAAATTCTGTAAGGATATAAATGTGGACATTGATTGTATTATACCAGAATTTAAGTAATAACTGCAGCAGCTTTAGCCTGAGGATTTTTCCTGGGTACTCTAACCACTAAGAGTTAATAATACACTGCTCGAGACATGGCAAAATGCCCAGTGTGGCTTGAAGATTTTGTTTTGGTCTAGTGTCCTTGAAGTAACCAAAGCTACCAGCCTGAGAACAGGCTGTCATATGCCTCTAGATTCTTAAAATTGGGTTATGGGGTTAATGAGTAAGAATTATACCTCTGTTTATTAATGATGTCAAAATTTGAGGGAAAATGATAGGAAATGATAACTCTGTTCTGTCATAGTTTATTAATGATGACTAAAACATGAGCAAAAGGAAGTGAAACACATGTTTAAAAACAAAAATGATATGATCTATGGTTTGGAACATCATGAATGTATCCCTGATAACTAAATTATGTATAAATAAAGAAGCACTCTGGCTGCTAGTCTGTCAGGCTGCAAAATTTTCCTGACCACCATGGCCTGGTTCACTTCCTTCCCCACCAACTCCTTATATCCTCTGTTGGGACCCATTCACCTCTGGTAACGGCTCCTGGCAAGTACCAGAATAATTGCTGGAATGCTTGAAGAATGTAGCTTTATAGACAAATATGAAAGAGAGAGACAAATAGAATAGCATGAAAAACAACATATTGTAACTTGAACTGAATAATAATGACAAGGGCTAGCAAGCAAATTGCTAGTCACATAGAGTATAGGGACTGAAACAGCCTTCATCATGGGAGACGACACCTACTGTGGAGAGAGGCAGCATGAGCCAAAATGCCTGGGCTCAATGCTGCTCTACAAATCTATGACTCACCTGCAAACAGGAAGGGTAATGACTTGTACACAATAGATCAATAAAAATAAAAGCACATTGAATATAAATAACTTACTGTGCTGACAGTGAATCCCATTAAACCCCCGGGGACATTTACAAACATAGCCTATGAATGTGTCTCCTCGATATGCTTCGCTTATCTCACAGGTTCCTCCGTTGTGGCATGGGTTGGGGATGCAGGGACCTGCAAGATAGGAAAAAAGGCTTCATGATGCATGGGTTTAATACGAGATAGCATACCAGCATTTTCAGTGAACAATTTTCTACTTGATAGTCTATAGAAAAAGCACCTGGTGTGTGAACTCTGAGGAGCGGCCTGAATTTAAATATAAGTGTCATTACTTTTAGTTATGTGATCTGGAGAAATTAAGTTTTATGTTGCCTTGGTGTGGTCTTTTGACAAATATTAATATAATGAAATTAGCTTTAATGGTTACACTACAGTTGAAAAGAGTTCACATATTAAAATATGCAGAAGGGTACCAGCCATACATTATGCATTCAAAAATAGTATTAATTCAATTATCATTATCAGAGTTTCTGAATTATGGAATACCTTTTGCATGTTGAACCATTAATACTGAATCACAGTTTCTAAAGAGCTTTTGACCTTGCTGATGCAAAAATTATCTGAATCTACCAGTATAGAGACAGTCAAGTCCATAGACACTTGCAGGAATTTATTGAATTTTCATAAATTTGAGGAGGAGAATGGCTTCTGAGAAACTTTGTTATTTACCCTAAACACAGTAGCTCATGAAGAGTTGCATGTTTGAATAAGTAGCTATGATAATCATTTTGTAGAATTTGAAAATGTAAGTTGAACAAAGATTTAAAACAGTTGCATAAAACAGAGTTATTCTGAGATTTCCCTGGGCAAAACCAGCTGTTAACAGAGTAGATTAGCTGGCAGCATCCAGCGACCATTCTGTAGGATCTGCTGCAACAACGTTCACTCCAGGTCACACTCCTGAGGCAATGACAGAGCAAGTTGTGGTATCAAACTGGGCCAGGCCCACCTGGCACAGGACTCTTCGCGGGGTGTATGTTATGTGCTCAGGAATGTGCCACTGGTCCAGCTGAGGTTTTTCTTGACAACACTCACTGTCAGTCTGATGCTTTTTGTAGGACATGTTTTCTTTCTTTCAATGTTTCTTCTTCCAGAAGTGACAGGCTGTGCCACAGTCTGAAGAACTCTTCTAATCACTCATGCTCTCCCAATCTCCTCTGACTGAATACGCACTCAGCACAACACTCTCCATTACTTTCAGCTTCTGGGAGGATAGGCTAACTGAGTGAAGACAGACCTGAATCCTGACAGAGTATAGATTCTGGAGAAGAATCTAGGAAAGTCACAAAAAAGTTTTCCCTGGAAGATGAAAAAATAAAAATAGTATATAAAGATTAGAATATAAGACCATTGCCTTGTCCTCCTCGGAGATAAAACTGATGCCAGAGCGTGGGTCATTGAAAGTTTCTCTGCAGAACAATGGGTGCACTGGAGCCAAGATGAGATGGTCCATTCACTCCCACTTATTATCTTTGGAAAAGTGGAAGAGACAGAAGGTGAGACCAGGTCAGTGAAAGTGAGTGCTATTAGACGGAAGAACTGATGGAAGGTGGTGGAGACCTTGGGAAGAATTTTGTGTTTTAAAGGACACACAACAGAGCAATTCATGTGGAAAAACTAATTGCAAAGAAAGTCATATGCTAGTGTTAGAAAATGAGTGTTGGGATAAGGAAACTAAATGCCTCACCAGGAAGAACAGAGAAGAGCAAGAACTTCCAGCTGAGACAAGATGGAATGCAGAGCATTGGATGCAACAACCCTGAAGATTTGGTACAATTAACAGAAGCTCCGCCAAACAAGGCTGGTGAAGGGACGCTAGCCCAATAGAACATGTAGCTCTAGCAGCCCTTACCCTTCTCTCCCATTCACTTCTCCTCCTGTGGCTAATCCCCAAGGTTCAGCTATCAAAGTATTGAAGTCCAGCAATCAAAGCTCCCTTTGGCTCACCGAATTAACATGCCCAGTTAAAATTAAACACCTCGTCCCAACACAGAGTTTCCCCCTTTACCTTTATAAATCACCATTTTCCTATGGGCTGCATCTGTCTGCCCTCTATTCAGAGACACAAATTTCCTAGTCTCCTCTCCCCTGTTCCCTTCCCCTTCTCCCTCATCATCTATCTCCTGTGTTTGTCTCTTATTCCTTGTCCTCTGTCCTTCTGGGAAAAATAAATATTTATGCCGGGAACACAGCCTTTGGGATCCTGAGTCAATGCTTTTGCTTTCAATTGGTAACAGACTTTATTTCAATTGGAAAATACAGACTTTAGAGAAAGAGAAAGTTCACCATCTTCATTCAGGGTAGCCCACTGCATGTTAGAATTTGATCGTAGTTTGAGACTAGGTAACATGATTCTGTGTTAGAAAAAGTGATTATGAACAAGGTTAGGGATTTAGCTCAGTGGTAGGGCACTTGCCTAGCAAGCATAAGGCCCTGGGTTCAGTCCTCAGCTCTGGGAAAATAAATAAATAAATCAATAAATCAATAAATAGATAGATAGATAGATAGATAGATAGATAGATAAGAAAGAAAGAAAGAAAGAAAGGAAGGAAGAAAGTGATTATGATTTGATTCTTTCCTCCAGAAACTTTATAGGACAAAACACACTCTACTTCTTTCATTTTAATGTTGTACGGAATCAATAAAGATTTGCCTGGAATAGTTTATAGGCACTCTGTGGTGACTAGACTCATACTTCCTATTCAACATATCTCTTAGGAATTGAAAAGAAATTGTGAAAGCTGTGTTTTTAACTAAAAATATCTGTATCCTCATATCCTTCATGAAAGATGCCTAGATATCTAATATACAACATAAGGAAATAAGTAATACTGTATTATAGTGGGGACTTTTATTAAGAAGATTTAAGCTGGCTCTTGTTATCCAAAATTAATTATATAAAATGGTAACATTTAATTAGCTGTGTTTCACACAGTATCATTTTGTAAATATCAAGTATATGCTAAAATTTTTAAACAATTCATTTTTGAAGCTCAGTCACATGCAGTGTTTATGAATCAAATTGTCTGGTACATTTCCTTAAGGTATCATACTGTTTGTGTTTGAGTGAAGGAAGGAACAGTAAGACCTGTGACATGGGTTAGAGCAATTGAAAGAATTTTCTCTCATTGCTAAGCATTGTGTTAAACATTCCAGCTCTCCCTCCCTTCAGTTTCTCTTATTCCCTCTTCAAAAATTATCTAACAGTGTATCATGGCATAATTTATATAAAAATTGCATCTACACCTCATAGCAAATCAGTGAGGTCCTTGTTCTCTTATACGGTTCTGCGTATCATTGTGCTGGGGTTTAAAGTGGAAGGCTGCATGAAGTTGATACTCTTTAGCAGATCAGTATCTTCCAGTGATGCATTTAGACCTCAAATCCAGAATCTGTGATTCCCGGAGGGGACGACCAAACAAAAGTGACAATGAGCTGTTTTCATGCATCAATTATCTTTCAAATAAGAAAAAAGCAAAAACATCTTTTGAGTAACTGGAAACCTGTAGTCATATACATTACATAATAATATATAAAATATACTCAAATGAACAAACAGGATGCTATGAAAATCATCTAACCCAATCTCCCAATTTAGCATGTAAGAAAACATAACCTAATCAGAATTTAATAAAATCTGAAAAATACCATGTATGAAGAAAATTGGATTTAAGGAATTATACCTGGGAGAAAAAATTGTTATTGAAACCAAAAATGATGAAGCTATTCTTGCTTCCTCGAGATGGTGGAGTAATTATAGCAGAGTGAATAAAAACCTTTCTCACATTCACTGTGGTTTAAGAAACTCTACAGGGGATTTAATAAAAGATTTGAACATAAGACCTCTGCTTGGTCTTGCTAGGAGATAAAACTGAGGCCAAACAGCAGGTCATTTAAAGTCTCTGAAGAACAATGGTACAGGGGAGCCTGGATGAGATGGTACATTTGTGCACACTTATCTCTGGAAAATTAGACCAGGCAAGACAGTGAGATCAGATAGCTAGTACACAGGGAAGAACAGGGGAAAGATAGGTGAGAGCAATGGGGAAGAGTCCAAACCAAAGCTGAACCAACAGTCTCCATGGGGAGAGGGCAGACAGAGTCCTGGGTGGTTTCAATCATGAAAAGTGTCTAATAAGAAATAGTGATGTCCATATTTCAGACTGAAGTCACTTAACAGATCCTGTGTGAATCATATTTTAAGTGATCTAGCTCTCCACGAATGTCAGCTAATTAGAGGAGTCTATGGAGTGTGTCTGAGAGAGACAATGGGAAAGTCTGTGGTATTTTACAACATTCAGAAGGTAAGGGAGAAGTGTTGCTGGGGATGGTATCCAGTGGATTCCAGTTGATACAGAAACCTGAAGATAGGGTTGACTGAGGGACCCTAAGTCTTAAACTCTCTGGGGAAAAGATAATGTCTGCACAGCAATCCCTGGTTTATCCAGTCTCTGGATTCTCTGCAGAAGTGAGATTGTGGGTTGAAGCTCTTGTATTTGCATCCCAAAGGGGATCATGACCTCAGCTGACACCAGGGTTTTAGGAAAGGATTACCATTACTGCTGATGGTTTTCTCACTCTATAAAATCCGGTGTGTTTTAGTTAAAGCACAAAGGTGAAGTAAATCAAATGGGATTTGGATTTTCTTTTATAGAGTCCTTTAAAGTTCTTATATTTCTTTATATTGAAAGAATATACCCTGGATGTAGGGGGTGGGGGGAGGCACAAAGAGGTTAAGTAACATATCTAATCAGAAAAAAAGCTTTTATTACACTTTGCCTGACTACAAAGTCTACAATCTTCCAAGCAAGCCATGCTCACTCCCAAGTTGTCAATGTGTGCATTAATGTTAGTTATGACAGATATAAACAGTCAGTCTGGATTCACTAAGCACATTTCTATAAATAATGCAGCATTCTAAAGCCTCCAGTAATGTAAGCATCTCCGAGTATTTTCAGCAATTGAATCAGAGTATATTAGATATTACATATATAGATAGAAAGGCTCTCTTATGCTTTACCTCATTATTATAATCTTGAATTCAATTTCACCAATACAATTTTATCATAATTATATGTAAGCCTAATTCTGTATAGTCTCTACATTTGTTTTGTGTGTGTATTTATATCTATGTCTCTCTCTGTGCGCATGTTTGTGTGGGAGCACATGAGCGTGTATGCATGTATGTGTGTGTGCATTTACTTTCTCTCAGTTGGGATCATCTGTTCTTGTGTGCAGGGATTAGAATAGAGTGTATTGCAATGTCCTCTATCATTCTCCATTAATTCCTTTTGAGCAGAACCTGGGGCTGATGCTTGTGCATCTGAGTTGGAGGCAAACAACCCAGCAATTCTCCAAGCTCATCTCAGGCATTTGTAGGGATGCCTGGCTTACTATAAGGTGCTGAGTTCCAAACTCCAGTTCTCATGATGGGGCAATCACTCTTAACCACTGAGCCAGATCTCTAACCTCCAGCCTCTATTATGCCTTTTAAGAAACTCTTTTTTTTTTTTTTCTTTTTTCCATTGTACATTTTTGGCTTCTTTGTCAAAAATTATGATGGGAGGGGGAGGACAGGGGAACCCATGGCTGATGTGTAAAATTAAAACACAAATATAATAAATAACACCAACAAAACAGAAACTCTTTGATTTTCCAATGCAGAAAGCTTGAGTGTTCAGATGGGCGGCTTCCTATCTTTTGCCCTTTTAGGCTATAAATATCATATGGGAAGAGTCCAGGCTCCTACAGGTAAATTCCTGTTATATCTGACAAAGTGAACTATGATAATAACAAATGTTAATAACGGCGTCTATGGATCACACCCTATTCTAGATCTAGTTCTATAAAACATCAATGGTTGCTTTCTAAAATTTTCTATACTTTACAAGTCTCAATCCTTCTTAATTTGTAATTGGGTCTCTCTTTTTCCCCTTTAATATGGTTGAAGCTTTAAAATTGTTACTTTTAATTGCAGAATTGTATTATTTTTTTCATCATGTCTGCATACAGCTTTTTTTTTTTTTTTTTTTTTTTTTTTTAGCTTTTTGAGACAGGGTTTCTCTGGGTATCTTTGCGCCTTTTTTAGATCTCGCTCTGTAGACCAGGCTGGCCTTGAACAAGATTTGCCTGGTTTGCCTCCCAAGTGCTGGGATTAAAGTCATGCACCACCACCGCCTGGCCATGACTGCATACATCTTAATTCTTTGGCAAATATATGACTAAGAAGAATGTAGCTTTGTATAGCATTATTAACATTGCTTTATTTTGTTATTTGGTCAATCCACATATCAATAAACCCATGTACTTTGAGCCCGATTAAAGAGTAATGAATATAAAGCAAGTTAGCACATAAAGATAAAGCAAATTTAGGTGAGCACCCACAAAATTTGCTTGGTAGTAAAACTGTTTTAAGTTTGATATTGAACATAAATAATTAAAACGTATTGTAGTAATTTCTAGTTATCTCTTCTCCAAGTGATAGGAGATTAATCACATGAAACCCATCTTTGTATCATCTATCCACATCCAGATGACAATTTTGATACTGAGTTATTTTAGATTTGCTATACTGATTAATAAAAATAACTGTTTATAATAGATGAAGCTGTTTCTACCTGTAATGGAAAGAATAAAATTGACCTTATAAATATAGTATTTATTCTTGAGGAACATACTATGTTATAGGCACTGTGCTTGTAATTTGTGGTCAGTGCTTTGAGTACAATTAAAAATTGAGGGCAGCAGAAAGAATAAGCCACAATATCAGAGTACACTCAGCTTTCCAGTATGTGCAGCTGATTTTAAAGAAAATTTCACAGCTCACCAGTCCTGTGCATGTTACCCACTTAGGATTAATACTTTTCATTGTTTAGGAAATGGTTTCTACAAATTTAATTCTGAGATTTCCCTCTGGCATTATAATAATTTCTTTAACATTTTTACTATTTGACAGTTTCATGCATTTATATAATGAACTTTCGACATTTTACATCCTTACCCCCCCCATACTCTTTATTGTAACTTTAACAGCCCAGACTTTATTATATTTGAAGCATCTCTCCAATGTCTCCTGTAGCCTGTCAGCACTGGTACAGGGGACTTATTCACAGCATTGAAACAAGGTAACAATAAGCAAAGTTTGAAAACGAATTAATGTTTCTGAGCCGCTTAGATGTTCTAACAGAAAGAAGACCTACAGATTTGTCATCAATGTCTTCCCACTCCACACAGCTCTCTAAAGATGCTGGCATCACTTTGTATTACAGACACACAGAAGCAGGAAGAGTGGTGGCTGTGTGCTTCAGTTCTGACTGGTGTTCTGAACAATCTTACTCGACCCAAACACTTTCATAATCTCTCTCCTAACAAAGAACATAAATGAACTTTCAAATCCAAAAGGCTTTGGGAGTTTTTAAATCAACATTGCAATACTCTTCTAGGGAATCTGTAAGTAGCTCCTAACACAATGGGGACAGTATGTGATCAAAATTAATGAACAACTGAGCTCACCAACATCCTTTCCAGGCATCTTTATGCAAGCTCATGTAAGTATGCCAACAAGATTAATTGTTCACAAAACAACGGATTCATATACTTTGCTGTTTTGCTTCCTTCCCTTCATAGTTCTTATAACAGAGTTAAAATTATTTTCATATGTGTAACACAGTTATCTTCCACATTGAGCACTATGCTCCAATTATGACAGTTGTTGAGAATATACAGAATATTAGGAAGCAAATACATTAACACTCAGTTGTGTCCATTCAGATTTGGTCTGGTTTATAGATTATGTGTTGGAGAATATTTTTTAATGTGTTGTATTTTTTTCTACTGCTTGTGTTAGCAATTCAAAGGTGTGTTTGATTAAATATGATTAAATAAAATTAACCTGTGAGCAGGAGGCTGAGTCAGCAAGTAGCTGACAGGAAATGGTAAGGAGGAACCATGTTTAGCAAGGGTTTTTTTAGTAGGAGCTGGTGGGAGGGGGTAGTTGGAAGACACCAGCAAAGGGAGGTTAGCTACTCAACCGTTCTGAGCAAGCAGAATTTCACCAAAACCTTTGAATCCCGAGCTCTTTAGATTTAGATACGTTCCCTTAGTAGCTTTGAAGAGTTGGTTCCTGAGGGAAGAGAATCCCCTCAGGCTGTGTGGGCCTTGTAACCTAAGCCAATGCTTAAGGTGTAGCCACTGCAGATAATAATAGTAATAATAATACTAAGAACAATTATGCCTCCAAAAACTTGGAATTAATGATTAAAATTGAATGTGCACTTTAGATTACATAATAAAGAAATGCCAGTGTCGGCATCACAAAAGCTCAGGCTTTTGAGTTGCTGTTGCTGGACAAAAGAAGGGGAAATAATTAGGACTCAAAATTTGATCCTAACACTTGTCTTAATAAACTGCAGGCCTCTCATAGTGTTGTGCTCACATTTATTAAGATTTGGATATTTTGTTGCTCTCATTTTGAATGATGGCCACTCCATTTTAAAAGTAATTGAGGGTCCACAGTGCTGGCTCAGTGGTTAACATAGTTCTTGTTGCACACATGCATTTGGTTTCCAGTAGCCATGTTGGCTGTCTACAGCCCCAGGTAACTCCAGCTCTTGGGTATCCAGTACCTATTCTTGTACCCTGAAGGCACCTGCAAACACATACATACATGCCCAAATACATACACATGGCTAATAATAGTAGTAATAATAATAATAATAATAATAATAATAATAATAATAAAATATTTTTTAAATGTAGCTGAAAAGAAGAAATTATTTCAGACATGCTCATGAGATTGATGTTTTCAAAGTGCTTTCCATGTAGTTTCCTGGTTTTTTTTCTCCTTGTTCTTTTTCTCATAAATATAAATGTGCAACATTCACTTACGGTATGAAAAGCTAGTCTAAAATATTTTGTAATTAAAAACAGAATTAAACTACTCTGCACAAAATATAACAATCTTATTATTGAGGAAAATCAGCAAGATTAATAAGATTTCTCTTTAAACTATAAAAGCTTTGAGGAAGACTGTGCAAATTAAAATCTGGGGAAAGCAGACTTCTTTCCTGTATGTGTTGACAAACTGTCTCCTTTAGAAGACACTGGCTTCAGTATTCAAGTGTCTGCAGGAGGCCCTGAGATGACCAGTGGTTACACAGCATGCTCTCCTGGCTGCAACTCATTTCCACTCACTTGGTAGCTTAAGACAGCAGACACATTTCTTCTAAGCTCTGAAGGGTAGAAATCAAAACCAAGGCATCAACTACACTCTCTGAAAAATCAAAAGCCCCTTTTGACTCTTCCCACTTCTCAAGGTTCCTGATAATGATATCCTGTGGTCATTAGCATCACATGGCAGCATCATTTAGTTATTAACAACATCAGGTCAATCCCCGCCTGTTTTTACAAGCATCTTCCCTGATTCTTTGTCACCCCACTTCTCTTTACAGGATACAGATGACGTATTTGCAGCCTACTCTAAATTTAGTGTGATGTCATGACCAAATGTTTATCAATTTACATCTGCAAGGATCCTGTGAGCCGAATTGTGTCCTGCAAAATTCATATATTGATGCCTGAAATGCTCAGATTTTTCATCTCTGGGACAAATAAAAGAGAAATAGATTTCTTTGGACATTAGTCTCAGAGGCTTTTGGTCCATAGCTATGTGGCCCCATCTGCTCAGGACTGTGATGAAGTGGGACAATAAGACAGATGGGCTTTGATAAATTAGAGCTGCTAAGTCATGGTGGTTGAGAGGTAGGAAGAAAGGTAAGCAGCATTTTTACCTTTGGAGCTAGAAACAATGACCCTGAGTGAGATAATCCAGACCTAGAAAAATAAATGTTACATGTTGTGGTGATACTTTATTTGTGCACACCAATAAAGCTTATCTGAAAATCAGAGGAAAAACATAGAGGTCAGGCAGTGGTAGCACACACCTTTAATCCTAGCACTTGGGAGGCAGAGATTCATCTGGTTCTCTGTGAGTTCAAGGCCACACTGGGAACAGAGCCAGGCGTGGTGGCACACACCTTTAATTCCCAGCACTAGTTAACCACAGAGGTCTGGAGGTCTGTCCAGATAGATACTAAGTGATAGAGCTGGGAAGAAAGAGGAAGTGATGTAGCTGGGTGGAGAGAGAAAGTGAGATGGTAGGGACAGAAAGGATATAGGCATGAGTATACAGGAAGTAGCTCTCTCTGGAGGCTGAGGAGTTGGTAAGGTAAGGTTGGTTGTGGCTTGTCCTATTTCTTTGATATCTCAGTTTTCACCCCAATATCTGGCTCCAGGATTTTTATTAATAAGACCGTTTAGTAACTGGTGTTACAACATGTTTTTTTTTTTTTTTTTAAATTCTCATTTCTGGATGTTAACTTTGAATATTCATATATCTTCCACTTAAAATATTCACAGAGGAAAGGGATTAGTTAGGGGTTCTTGGGGGCAGGACATTCAAAATCTCAGAATAAAGAGTGGGTGGATATGTAATTGCATCACTAGCTGGGGAGATATGAGCATTTGATGGCTATTGGGAGATGCAGAGTGTTTTTTTGTTTTTGTTTTTGTTTTTCACCTTCTTTCTAAAAAATGGATGTTTGTGATTACTGGTAGGTTGACCACATACCAGAGCAAGCCCCAATCCCAAGACAAACTCTACAACACAAACTGGACCCCACATCAGGAGAAGAAGAAGAAGAAGAAGAAGAAGAAGAAGAAGAAGAAGAAGAAGAAGAAGAAGAAGAAGAAGAAGAAGAAGAAGAAGAAGAAGAAGAAAGAAATCATCTCAAAGCTCAAAGTAGGAAAAATGGGTGGGAGGCAATGATGTGGCTGAGAGGGTGGTAAAGGGAAGAGTTGAGGCCATGAATATGCTCAAATTATATAGTCTGAAATTCTCAAGGAATTAATAACAAAAAAAATCTGCTTTTTAAACTAGTTAATACTAGTTCAAAATCAAAATATAAGGCCAGGAGTCCTGTGTTGTGTCAGGACACACACACACACACACACACACACACACACACACACACACGAGAGACACACAGAGAGAGATGGAGAGAGGAAGAGGGGGAGGGAGAGAGGAAGTGAAGGGGAAAAGGAGTGAAAGAGGAAGCAGGAAGAGCAGTACATATAGGGAGGGGTGAGGGATGTGCACTTTGAAGAAATGTAGAACTCCTTCTAGCCAGGCCCCACCTACTATTACAATGACTGTAACAGGACTGATTACATGTACATGGATTGATCTATTGATGTAGCATGTGCTCTCATGATAGGAACATTTCTCACAGGTTAGGTACATTATCTGGGAGCAGAGGCTTTAACCTATGAGGCTTTTAAAGGGTGATTTACACCCAATCTATCAATAATGCCCGGATCTCCAGAATCTTAGAATGTGATTGTGGGTCCCAGAGTCTAAGGACATGATTAAGGTTAAACGGAGTCATATGTCAGTGCCCTACTCTGTTCAGCTGGTATGCACTAGGAGACTATATTTGGCCACACAAAGGGTGAGAAATGGCTCTGTCTCACAGAAAAAGCCACATGAGAACAGCAAGAAGACACCTTGACTGTGGATTTCCAGCCTCTGGAACTTGAGAAAATACATTTATATTGTGTAAGCCACTTTGAAGTTTTTGATATTCAGTCCTCCCAAAGAAGGAGACAATCTCCAGGTGTAGTCCTTCAGGTTGGGGCTTTCTTATGTAAACAGAGTTGATTAAGAGAACTGCAGTCCTAACTTAATATTAGAATTGGCTGATAATGTAAATATTTATCAGCAGTAATAGTCATATTTACCAATAGTCTCATCATAGTGAAGTGATAGATGGGTTTGGATAGTGGTAGGGATCAAGAAAGCACTCCAAATTAGTAGGGAAGTATCTACTATTGGGTACCTGGGTGTCATCAAAGAAGACAGGCCTGAGAGAAGGGAATGTCAAAGATTTCTTTCAGATCTCTACCCTTTCAAAACTCTTGTTCAGCATTCAGCTTGCTGATTGTAAATCACAGATTTTCTGAGAAAGTTATTATATGCACTAAGCTGATTAATATTTTTAATCATTGTGAAAAGGAGGTGAGATATCATTCACCCAAAAAAGTATGTATATTATTAAATATGCTTACAACTTTGAAATATGAGTAACCAATTTTGGCAGAATGATCTTCTGCTTCAAGTGTTAGTACCAACTGCTAGCACCTTGTTGTACAGTGGTCTCTCCCCTTCCCCATATTCAGATATCTTTCATATCTGTTTCTGAAAGCTTTAAAACCCCACTTGCATGATGGGAATTCTCATCTCTGAATGTTTTATCACCCAAGCAGAATGCTGTAGCATTTTCTGTAGTTATACTGGAAACGCTTTAAAAATCATCAAAAATGTTATCTCCGGGCACATGCTAGTTAATCACTAATGTTTACTGCTTGAGGAAGGTGTGATTTTATTTATAAAGCAATATGTAGTGATCATAAGACAAGGTGATGTTGTTCCATGATTTTCTTAAAAGACTTATAAAGTCGGATTTACAAATATGTCTATTAATAAAAGAGCTGGCATCTAGAAACTTTTTGGCAATTAATGGATATCATATCATATTATTGTAACATTGCTAAATTTAGTAAATAGAAGGTCAAGTGACATTTTGAACCCCGCCCCCCGTCAATGATATAAACACTAGAGAAATAGAAAAGAAACATGGAAAGGAGGAACAGCCCAGAGTTTCAGTGTGAGAAATTCTGTGAAAACTTGGAATGAACATAGGCTAATTTATAACTCAGCTTTCAGTAATTTTTAGCTAATGTAAAGAAATCATCTCAAAGGTTTTTTGCCTAGACCTGCCCCCCCCCCCAAAAAAAAACCTCTGCAGGTCACTTGTTTGATAACTATGTACATCAGAATTCACCAGCTTTGTACTGAAGAACAAACACTTGAGTTTGGAAGACGGCTCAAAGATAGCATGTTCGTTTCTCTAATGAGTGGGACTCAATTCCCAGAACCCACATGGCAGCTCACTACTGTCTGCAACTCCAGGCTCAGGGGATTAAGCGCCCTCTGCAGGCCAATACAGGCACTGCATGCACATGGTGCATACACATACATTTTGGCAAACACTGAAGTAGAAGCAGAAACAGAAGCAAAAGCAGAAGGAAAACTTAAGGATTCGCAGGTGAGATAGAGTCCCAAGTTATCACTCAAATTTTCATTTAGCTACTAACTGTTACTTAACCTTCCATATGTCAGTAGAAGAGGAATATATTAACAGTAAAGTAGAGACCACTGTTTGCTGTGGGATTGCTGTAGAATATCTGAGCCCACAATTCTGGAGCATAAGCAATCTCACTATGTTACATGCATCCCCAAGCAACTGCAGAATTTCCCTGTTCTTCATCAATCTTTCCTTGACAGCTCTTCACCTTATTCGCCTCCTACTCAGCCTGCTGCATGTGCTTCAGCTTAGCACCTCACTGTACACTGTTTCATTCGTGACAGTATAACAGGTCTCTTGTGTCTCTCTCAGTCCATTATGACTTCTGGTACAACGGATGCCCCTGTGCTTTATATTCTTTATCGGGAGACACTAATGAAACATTTCAAACATGGATGCTAACTGACTGAAATAGTCATAATTTCAACATGTATGCCAAACTCCTATGGTCATCAATAATAAACTGTAATGGTTGCAGACTTGACACAGTTTTTGTAGCCCTTTTTATTCATATTACCTATTTGGAGCTTGGAGTCAAGCCAGAATTTCTTTGTTGAATATTGTTGCAGTCTTTAAAATATCACATGGTGCTCATCTTACAAATTAATGGGTATTTAAAAAAAAAAGTGCACTTCTGCATGATCCTCTTTACTTTGAAGGATTTCTCTTTCTTCTCTTGAAATTTGCCCTTCGTGATTGGCATCCTAATGATCAAGCAGAGAGGCCCCTGCAGGAGATATTCCAGCTGCATTCAGATGGGAAAGGTAAAGACTCTACTTCACAGCTGAGAACACTGATGCACAGCTGGACAGGCCAGTTGCTGTTTGGTCTGCTTTCTAAGGTCGCACATGTGGCTTCTTTGTGGCAGACTTGAGAAAGCATCAAACAAAGCAGGCATGGATTCTGGCCAGCTGGCCATCTGTTCCTTCACCCACTGTGATAATTTGGTCTTGTAGAATTTTGTTAAGTGAGCATTAAGTAATGACCATGTCAAACAGGGTGCATAGTGAAAGCCTCTTAATCACAGAATGAAAACGCAGGGGATGCTCACTCAAACACAGAAAAGGTCACCAAATCCATCTAAGGCAAAACACAAAGCAAGGCAAAACAAAGCCCAAACCAAAACAGTGAAATAGAGGCAAAAAGCAGTGATTAACTCTATTTGCATGTTTACATGCACCGTATTGAACCCACACCAAACAGAAGTGGGTGGACTCTGTATGAGGCAGCTAGGAGCTATGTAAACACAATCAGAGTTCCTATTACCCCATTTTGCATAAACATACTAAGGAACTGAGAGGCTAAGAGTGTGTGAGTGGCTTTAACAGATAGACTGAGATAAAGACATTTGTACGTCATTGATATCAGAGAATAACTCGTTCTAACAGCTCAAAATGCTTTCTACACAACTCTTCTTGTTTTGTTTGCTAGGTTTTAACAATAGCAGCCAATGGAACAGGTTTCATTATGGCATATGTATACACACTTTGTTCTTATCACCCTCCTCCACTTCCCTTGAGGTCACTGGTTCTCAACCTTTCTAATACTTCGACCTTTAAATACAGCCCCTCGTGTTGTGGTAACCCCAACCACAATATTATTTCCATTTTTACCTCATAACTGTAATTTTACTGGTGTTATGAATGTCTGTGTTTTCTATGGTCTCCGGCAACCCCTGTCTTTCACAGGGCTCCTTTGTTGAGAACCACTGCTCTGAGTCTATCTTTGAGCTCTTCATGCTAATTCCATCTTCCTATCAAGTTTCTTTTCTCCCCAACATAATATTTTTATTAATCATCAGGGAATGTCATACACCAATCATACTCATTTCCCATTCCTCTAGGTTTACTCAAAATAGAAAAAGAACACCAAGTCCAATTTGTGTTGGACATATACTCGTTGGAGCTTCGTCAAACTCCTAGTGGCCAACCCCTTAAAGAAAACTGAATCCTTCCCCAAACCCATGCCAGTTCATATCACACATACTCCATTATCTTACACAAAGCCTTCGAGACTTTTTCTTCCCATATTTTCCCCTTTCTAGATCCTTGATTTACCTGTGTATACAGGAGCATAAGTGCCTGAGTGTACACACACACACACACACACACACACACACACAATTAACTGCCCCAAATACCATATTTTCCTACCAATATATGGGCTTTGAACTGAATAGAGTTCTTCAAAGAAGAAATACACATGGCCAAAACTATTTGGAAAAAAATGTATTCAGCATTCTTAGACACCAGAGAAATGAAAATTAAAGCTGAAATTATGACTCACTTCAGCTACAATTAAGACAACAAATGCTCACAAGTATGTGGGGAAGGATAACTTATTCATTGTTGGTGGCGATCTATACTGGTGCAGCCACTATGAAAGTCAGTATGAAGATTTCTCAAGAAACAATGAAATTAGAATGGACTATCTAAAATACCATTCTTATGTGCTACCACTGAGATAATGTGCTCTTGTTTTTTGTGTTTTTTTTTGTTTGTTTTTTAAACATCATTTGAACTATATCCCATTCTGAGAATGTAGCTTTCCATCATGCATGCTTTCTTTTCAAATCATGCAAACATCAAAAGATTTAGATAGTTTCTTAGGTTACCATACAAATGAACAGATTTTACTATGCTACTCTAGCTATAATATTAGCTATATTATGCTACTCTAGCTATAATACTAGCTATATTATACTATATAATGTGTCATTATCCTTTGCAACCAGCTAATCCCTTTTGAATGCTCTTCCTAAGCCCACTTGCATACCTGAATGAATTCCACCCTGCTCCAGACAATGTTTATTCCTTTTCATGTTTTTTTCCTCTTATCTTTTCTATATCCCTCTTCCTTTAGGATCTATAAACCACACTCCAAGGCATGTCTCATGTCAACACAAAACAAAATTCATGTATTTGTTTATTTATTTTTGCTTATTGTAAACACTTGCATCATTTTGTTTTGTGTGGGCATTTTTTTCTTAATGGTCTTTGTATGTTTTTTTATACTCACTTTTTGGGGGGTTCTTTGCTCACTTTGTAAAGAGGGTGGGAATTGATTTTCACAAAAGCAGGCCATAATATTTAGCTAAGTAAAATTATATTAAATTTGTACCACATAAAATTCAGGTCTACTCCATGTATTCTGCTTAAGTATCTTCCTATCTTCAAATGTTTTTCATCCCTTATTCTACAAAATCTAGTTCTTCCCAAGACTATATCTTCACCAACCCTCTCCTATCATTTCTTCTTATTCCCCCAACAAACTCTTTATCAGTTTTTGTTAATTCATTAGTTCACACATTTGTTTGTTGGCCTGACAGTTCAGGTCAGAGTGGAGCTACTATTGTGTTCCAGACAAAATGCTTACTGAATAGTTTTCTAAATCTGGTCAGAGTACTGTTGCTTTCTTATCTTACATGATGGCCAGCAACACAGAAATACACTTTTCAAATAAGCATATCAAGAAATTGAATTGTTCAGTACATCATTAAAGAAAGTGCCCTGTGCCCTAAAAATTTTTAGAAGGTTTGTGAAGGAAATGAAGCCAACATTAGAACCCAAACACTAAGGAAGAACGATGGTAAAGACAGATTCATGTCCCGGGGTAGCTCTATGGAATCAGCAGTGGGACAGAAGTGAGGGCCTTAAGGAAGCCTATGCAGCTTGAGTTAATGGAGCAAAGTTAAGACAGGAATTGGGGGAGAAAAATCCTTGCAAGAGGGATTGGGAGAAAATGCTTTAAAAGATACACTGACATGTTTAAAAATAAGATAGCTGGCCTGGATCTGAACTTTAAAGAAAACTTTCTGGGCTGTATAGAGGATATCTGAAAAGGATGCGCGAGGATACAGTAAACCAATTCAAGATCACAACATTCTTTCAGAAAAAGCGCAGAAGGAGGCCTGGACTCGACTGATGTAGACATGGAGCAAAGTAGGCAGGCATGAGAGAATGTCCAAGGACGACCTCTTCCAGATCTTGGTGCATGAGCACTGGTGCCACCTGCTGACAGAGCCGAGCTGAAGGAGCACCCCTGGAGGAGATGAGTGACCTCTGCTAAATGTTATGGCCTGCTTTTGTGAAAATCAATTCCCACCCTCCTTACCTCCCTCAAGAAAGTGAACAAAGAATCCCCCAAAATGAGTATAAAAACATACAAACACCAATAAGAAAAAAATGCCACACAAAACAAAATGACACAAGTGTTTACAATAAGCAAAAATAAATAAACAAATACATGAATACATGGAGGTGTTCCAGGTGTAGGTGGAAATTCATGGACAGAGGTGTGCCCACTAACTAAAGGAGAGGACACAGAACAAAGAGCAAACAGTCTAGAATGAAGTCTAGCATAATGCTACCATTTAATGCCTGGATATAACTAATGTAAATGCCAAGTGCTACAGGCCAGAAAGAAACTATCAGGAAAATGACACCTTTGTCCAGTAGAAATTGCTCAACACAAACCGAGTTTATCACCCACATCAACACTAAGCACCTGGACCTGTTAGATTTTCATGTCAGTGTTCTGTTACAAGCAATCTTGGTTTTAAACACCTCCAAGCATACACTGCATACCCACTGCATAAGAGAATTAGGTTAAGGAAGCATGTTCCTTCAGTGACATAATTTTAGGTCAGTTGGACATTCTGTTTGGTCCCTTTTCTTATCTAGAGAATCACTGTCATACAGGAAAGCTACCATCTAAATCTTACCAGTATGTATTGCTTTTAAAATCTGGCTTATTTGGTCCCATAAGTGAAAACCTGGGCAATGGGTGGGTATCTGATGAAAATGAAAGATAAACAGTTCAGAACGTGCTAAGGACTGATTCTTGTTTTTGGATTAATATGAAGTACTTTTTGTGTCATATTTCATTTTGATTCTCTTACACCTGTCCCCTACATGTTCTAGAGGTGGGTGCACTATCATGTCACAACCCTGCAGTTCTCTGTTTCAGGATAAATCTAAGACTTGTTCTTGTGGGATCATTCTGATTAGAGAGTCCAGTTTACATTACTATAAATGGTGACAAGGAGTGTTCTGCAAAGCTTTGCTCATGGGGCTAAACTTCGCACAGGAAAAGCAAATAAATAAATTACTGCATATATAGATAAATAAATAAACAAATATAAATAAAGTATTAAATAGTAACAGCCTCAAACACTGTGTACTTCCTGTGTGCCTGGGACAGTAGTAGATACATATTGGGAAGTCTGGGAATCCACTTAATTTATGTAACAACCTATTATCATGCAAACTCAGTTGAAAATGTTGAGTTATTAAGCTCAATTCACATTCTAGACCACGCAAAGTATTAAATATATATATATCCAGATGCATTACTATAAAATCTTCATTTCTACATTTCTAGTATTATGCACTTAAATTTGTAAATTCTATGTTACATTAATCACATGAATATAGATAGGCAAATTTTACACAGCACCACAGTAATTACTGTATTCCTTCTAAAAGAAACCATTCTTGCTGACACTTTCCTGGTGAATGTTGCTAAGATCGACTGTAGTTCATAAATGGCACAGCACCACTCATGAAAGTTATGAGACATTGAAGCCCACCTCAATCTAATTCAAATGATGAAAAGATGCATATCCCACTTTAATATCACTTTCTTTGGACTCTGAAACTACATTTAATACTGTATTAAATACTTTTATAAAAACATTAGAAGAAGTGGCAATAATCCAGTTTTTACTGTGCTGCAACTTAATATTTCATGTTCCAGTAAAATTTGTTGATTGAAATTACTGGGATATCTCCATCTGTTTGGAGAGAGAAACTGAGTACACTCCCCCGTTCAAAATGCTGTAGATTAATTCTGTCATTTCTTACTCCAATACATTTCATTTTTGTAAAATGGTGTTAGAATGCATGGAAATAACACACAAAAGGCAAATTGCAGCTTTCATGGTACTAAAAGACGCATGCATCTTCCAAAGGAGGGAGGCAGCCAACAGTTCTACCCAGCTATGACTCCTATGAATCACATCAATGACTTGCATGGCATAATAATCCTAAGGGTGCTTTAGTAACAAACAGCTCTCTAATTTGATTTAAGACCCATTCAACCAAAGGAATAGCATGCCTGGTACTGGAAACCTAGCTAACTAATCAGTGCTAGAGCAACTGTAGTTACTGGAGAAGAATCTATAACTACTAATTTATTAAACTAATATAATCTCTAAACCCATCCATATATATTTATTCTTATATTGACAGATCAATGTAGTTTTCACCCCTCATCAAGAAAACGTCTCTTTGCAACAGGCAGGGACCATTGCAGAAAAACACGACAATAATCAATATTCAGAGGTTTAGAACTCAGTTCCTATGGATATATGCTATAGATAACTCTCTGTATAAATAAAATGCTGATTGCCCAGTAGCCAGGTAGGAAGTATAGGCAGGACAAAGAGGGAGAAGAATTCTGGGAGGTGGAAGGCTGAGCCAGAGAGATGCTGCCAGCTGCTGCCATGACAAGCAAAATGTAAGAAACGGTAAGCCAAGAGCCATGTAGCAACTTATAGAAATGGGTTGATTTAAGACATAAGAACAGCTATCAAGAAGCCTGAGCCATTAGGCCAAACAGTTTAAATAATATGTATGTTTATTTTATAAGTGGGCTGTTGAACTGCCAGGTCTTGGCAGGACCTGGAGAGAAAACTCTAGCTACAGATACATTTACAAAGATAAACCAAACCCAAGGTTCAGGGACCATTGAAGAAGAGTGGGCAGAAAGATTGCAAGGGCTAGAAGATTAAGGACTTTGATGTAAGATTGTTTCTCCTACTCACATCAGAAGCTGTACCTATAAAGTCTCACTAATATGGCTAATATGGCCATGCAAAGCAAGGACACCATCTAACATGCCAAACTAGACTGGGGCAAGTCCACAGGGCTTCAACACTACACGCACACCAAAAGTACATGTTACTGAGGAAAGCTGTGAGCAGGAGAGGTCATCCTCTCCCATGTGTGTGTGTGTGTGTGTGTGTGTGTGTGTGTGTGTGTGTATATGAATGTAATCATAATTGATGAAAGAAGGAGCCATGAATAAAGGAGAGCAGAATGGGTTATATGGAAGGTTTTGGAGGAAGGAACAGAAAGGGAAATGTAATTAAAACACAATTTAAAAAATAAACACCAAAAATAAGTGAATGTCTTAAGTAATTAGGTAGATGTTGTATGGGCAATCAACACTTTAAATATAGTAGATCTGTAATGTTTTTCTTTCAGATCAATTTAAAAGGGGCAAAAGCATTCCCAAGTAATGTAATTTGCTGCAAGGGGCAGAATGTGAATCTTCCACTTGGTTAATATAGAATAGCTTATAGCAAGAAGTTTCCTGTAAAAACAAAAGCTTTTAAAATATTTTATGAATTTAAATGAGGTAGGTCACAGACAATGAAATAAAGAAATTTGTTATTGTCTCTTTAGTGCTGAAAGAATTTATAGACATTGTAATTTCCAAAGAACCAGGGAAATATTTTTTTTACAGTGTTGTACATGACCGTTTGGTGCTTTCTATGGATATGCTGATTTCCATACATAGATTGGTAGGCAGCAAAAGTGCCTGGAACTAAGGCTTTCAGGGACTGATGTATTACTCAAGATTAAATACCTGTCTGATATTGAAATGAGTAACATCTACATGCTATCACACTTGCTTTAATAATTTTCAAGAAATAATTTTAAATATGCTGTATGCTAGAAAAATTAAATTATTTAAAATCACTTAGTATATATGCCAAAGGAAACAAATAATCTCCAAGGTGAAACTCTTCACTTTCCTCAGGATCTACTCAGCCCACTCCCTTTAAATGAAAACTGCAACCTTTGGTCTGATTAACAGTATTTCACAGACCTTCCCATTTTTATACTACATCATTCTTATCTATCTCTGGTTATGTTATCCTCTGTGAAAATGGTGCTGGTTCTGTGTTCAAAAATGTGGTCTGTCCACAAAGTCAGAAAATACAGACGAATAGCTAGAGTGAATAATTTAGTAATATATTGGAATAAATTAAAGATTGCTTTTCTGCATATCCCTTGTTTCCATGTTGAAAATGACAGCAAGACTTCTACCTCAGGAGCCTTGACCTGGCTACTCTACCTGAGAAGGGCTCTCTCCATCATTTCTATTTCTATTAAACTTTTCCCTCAGTTTCTCCTGAGCAATGGCTGCTACGAAACATCCTGGTAGGTCTAAAATACTACACGGGTCACAAGTGCTTTCTTACTTGCTGTGATCTTTTTTCTCAACTAATACATGAAATGTACTTACCCTGATTTTTCAGTTGTTTGTTTTCTCCCTTCCTCCACTTAGAAGAATGTTCATGAGGACACAGAACTTTGTCTAACTCACTGATACAACTCAGTGCTGTCAGGGATATTGTCAATATATTTTCTCTGCAGTAAATAGAACCTCATATTTAAAAGTAACAAAAGCTGCATTTGCCCTGCACTATGCCAGTACATCTCTTAGATGTGTACTGCACGTCATTGCGGCATATACAAAAAAATGCTTTCATAGGAGTGAGTTTCAGTATTATCTTACCAAACTATACCAAAGATGTAGGAGAAATCTCCTGGTTTATGTATGTATGTATGTATGTATGTATTTTAGGAAAGTATGCTCTCTAGGATCTAAGCAGTATATATGAGCTTTCAAACAAAAACTGTTTATAAACCAAGCTTATTTTTTATGAACAATTTGTTCTTAAAACATTACTCAAACAAAAGATTGTATTATGAACATACTGTGTGTCAGAATCTAGATATATTGAGAAATACTGATGTACAATCGATAACTTAAGTAATTCTATAGGCCACTTTGCTGAAGAATATCAGTTGTGGTAGTGGAGTGGAAGGTGCTATGAAAGCTGCCAAAAAGAAAATTAATCAATAGTCCCATCCAGTTGTACTGCCTATGAGCCACCACATGGACTAGAACCACAATATACCTTCAAAGATGCAATAATGGCACATGTCATGGAGGAAACCAACAGCCATTTTATTGGGCTTAAAACCCATTCAATAAAAGGGAATTCATGTCTGGCACTATAAATCTACTCAACTACACATGGCTAATGAGGCCAAAGACTCTATAGTAGGAACTACTATTTCCACTTTCTCAGAACAGTATCATACGATCTTTGAAATACTGATCCTTACACATATAGATAAGTGTAGCTCACACCTCACATCAAAGAGTCTTCTCTTTGTAGAAGACAGAGACGATCACAGAAATCTACAAGTGGCCAAAATGCAAAGAAAAACTGACTGTGGGTTGCTCTACCCTATTTGATACAACTACAATACAATCTTACAACTAAGGATCAGAGAACATCATGTAAGAGGTAGTGGAATGGTTTTAAGAGCAAAAGAACCAGCTGTATGCTGAAAGAATGCTGCACACACACACACACACACACACACACACACACACACACACAGAGAGACAGACAGAGAGAGAGAGAGAGAGAGAGAGAGAGAGAGAGAGAGAGAGAGAGAGTTTTGTGACATGTTATGTTATACTTATAATAAAACTAAAGTGGTTAGTTAAGTATATATAAGGTCAATATATATAATTATTAATTCTTGTGGGCCGCAAGAATATATTATAGAGATTCAGCTGTGTATTAAAGCTATACTTTGACCTGCCAAAGGTCTATCAAAAGGCAAGCCATTTATTATGAATATTTGGTGTTATCCAGCTTTTAATATTTCAGCTGTCTTCTGCTATGAAATTCTTGTGTGTCCAACTATTCCTAGACCTGTTGGCAAACAGTTCAGCTCCTCAGACCTGCTGAACTTCTAGGCAACTAACTCCCCTGCTGAGCCTAGGAGACAAGCTGACAGAAGGTGTATAGCTTTGTTTCTTGTACAAATTAAGCTCTGCCTAGGGGCATGGCAGAGAGAGTGATTGAGGACAATAGGGCATTTTACATAAACAGGTGCAGTAAGGACTATAGCAGAATTCCAGAGGCAGACAGAATGGCATGGGCAGAGAGAGGAGAGGAAGAGTGAAGGGTGAGGCAGGAACAGAGGACATAGAACCTTATGCCCAGAGAGAAGACAGGAAGACAGAGGTTCAGTAGAGGGTAAAGCTGATCTCTTGTTGAGTTTATCAGGGACAGCGGTAAGGAGCCAGGAAAGATATAGATGGAGGAGGAAGGGACAGAGGAGGAAGAAGATCAAGTCAAAAGCATAAGAGTTTACTAAAACTATGAGGATAGGATAACTGGGCAAAGAGAGGAGCGGAATGTGAGGACAGGGCTGAAACTGTGTAGACAGAACTGGCTTAGAAGAATAAAGTGAATGGACTAAAGAACTCAGTGTATTTAGATTCATTCCCATGCCACTGGCAGTGTCCCTTTTGGGCCCTCTGGGATAGTATAATATTAAGGCTGGCCCAAAAACTAATATCATTACTAATTATGTAGAAATTGACAGAAGAAAACTAAATTCCTTGGGAAATATTTACTCAGTGAGAAAGTGAAAGAATTATCTCAAATGGAGGTAGGATTTTGTGAAGAAATTAATAAATCTAGTTGATATGATTTATGGTGCAATTTGCTCTCACAGAAAAGTCAATGGAAATTGTTGTGTGATATTTGCTTTGTGTTCTGACAAGTAAAGCTTGCCTGGAGACCAGAGGGAGGAGCTAGCCACTAGTTAACCATAGAAGCTAGGCAGTGGTGGCTCTTTTGGGGTGGAGACAGAAAATGATAAGGTGAGGTGGAGATAGGATCTCAACCCTTTTTGGTCAGAAGATCTGGAGAGGTAAGAAGTCACTGGTGGCTGCTCCTCTGCTTCTCTGATCTTTCAGGTTATTACTCCGGTATCTGACTCCTGGTTTTTATTGATAAAGTTAATTAGATTTATACTTCAGGAAATGATTTCTCTAGCAACTGAATTTGGTAGCATACATACTACTCTATAAAAGCTCTGGAGCTTGGAATAAAATACACTATAGCATTTTAATAGTATGTGTTTGAGTAATGATAAGATTTAATTCTTGTATCATAAATCTCATAGAAATAATCTGAAGTCTGGATACCAATGCTCAAATATGCACCACTTGAATCTTTTACAGGAAGTGGTTACAAAATTGCCTTTGAATCTGCATCTATCCTGCTTTCACAGTGTGGTCCAACAGAAGGAATACTGGAAGGCTGATCAGTTCTTTGTAAAGATTCTGATTAAACATATTAGCAAATACTTGACTATAAGAAGGATCCTTATCTATGAATAATTTAACAGGATGCATTTGTAGTGACAAAATGCAGAGTTCTAAAGGAAATGGCATGGGAATCATGCAGATATGTGAATATGTTTCTAATTCATTATTCACTGGATTCCTGTATATAATTCACAAATCACATTTAGTGTCTTAATCCATTTTCAAGAATCAGAAAACATATGCCCATTGTAGAGGAAGAACTTTTCAGTGTTTTCAGTGTTCTCAAACCCACAGTCTTACCTCTGCTTTTTAAAAACACTAGCAAGCTCTAACATGGAGTAAAATCTTGGATTTGCTATTTGAATTTGCAATGGGAGTTTCTCTGCTTAAAATGTGAGAAATAGTGTGTGTGATTTCTGGCAGATATGTTAAGAAGAAATAGGCAATTAAGGATGCTTTCTACAACTGCTTCTGTGATTGCAGAGGCAACTGTTGAGATGTAGCCTAATTGAAATCTCTAGGTGTCTACAGTCATCAGAGACTGTCTAGGACCTCATACTGGGCAGGTATCCTAAAAACTCGCTTCTATTTTGAACAACTTAGGTTTAATTATACTCCACTCATGCAGAATAACCAAGATCAACTTAACTAACAAAAGGAGGGGGTAATGAGAATCTGGAGTAGTCTTTTTATAATATTTTTTAGACTATAAAAAACAAAGCACATGCATTAAAAACCCAAACTAGAGAAAAGTGTGACATATGTAAGACAGAAGATATTCTTTGACTAATCTAGTTATTTAAAATTTACTATTATTAAAACTTGGTGGGTACTGTCCAACAGTGCTACCAGTATCTGAACCTGGATGACCACAAGCATGACAGAAGAAATGACAATGTTTGAAATGTATTATGATTAAAAAACTGTATTACTTCTCAATACTTAAATTTTTTTTTCTGCAAGGGTAGCTTTCAAATTTAGCACTCAGAAACACATATTAGGCACAGAGTTGACAGCGCTTGAGACAAGAACCCCCTGAGTGTACAAAGCAACATTTAGTAAGAAGTGGGAATTCAATGTGACGTGTTTTATGTCTGACACAGAAATCGGTTGTGGTGTACACTCAGGGGCTAAATGCACAGAGAAAGAAGGAGAATGTAAAGACCATTATATATGCACTGGATGGCTGCAAGTGGTAACACCTAGACAAGCAAGAAGGAAAAAGGTTTTCCCATGTATGTGAACTGACCATGCCTGTGGCTTCTCCATACCAACTCTCCAGTGGTCACTGAACATTTACATTCCAGTGAAAGGGTGGAGAAACTGCAGGTCTTAGCTTCCTAGGTTTGAGAACATGATCCACAACAGAATTAATGCGAACCCAAGGGGAATCACAGAGAAGAGGGCAAAGAGAAAAGAAACATGCAGTTAGAAACAGTAGTAAAATGGGAACATACATTATTTTAGCCAAGGGGCAGAGTGCACTTATACCAACCAATAATAATATCAAGAGCTCTTGGATGTACTGAACCCTTCGAGGAAACTAACCAGATACACTATCTTCAGTCTGCTGGAATTCTGCCTCTAATTCGTACCTCACAAGAAGCAAAATCAGAAAAAGAATCAGTGTTTCATATATTCATATTTGCATAATATATAACAGAACAACTCTCAAATATGGTCTATTTTATGACATGTTTGCCTAAATTAAAACACCCAGGGAGTTAAGTAAATACTTCCAGTAGGAAAGATTTTTATTTCTCCAAATAAAAAATCTGTAGCAAAGATGACCCAACAGGTGTTGAATGAACCCCTCAACAGAATTAAATCATACATGTAAATTAATTCCACAAATTGCTCTCAAATGGCATTTGAATCACAGAGCTGATTTTGGTGTGCCAACAGCACATGTTCCTGTTGGGCATAATGCTTAATGAGATGCATGGGAAATTCTGAATTAGATGAATATTCAAAGTAGTCTTTGGGGAAATCCCGAGTTAGAATTCACTCCAATAATTTAATTGAACAGTTATATAGTTAACTACAATAGAAGCTACAGCATAATGGAAACAAGTGACAGTTAACATATTTAGGTCAAGGTATTATCCCTTTTCCAGCCTTTCAAGACAATAATTCTTTTAAAAAGTTTCTCCAAGGAAACAAAATATTATTAGCTTTATGTAAAATAAGAGAAATTATTTACATTTTATATATGCTATTTCTGAAGAAGGCAAATTTTAAGCTAGAAGAGTACGTATCTGTATATCCTCTTAGTATTGGCTTTTGACATTTCCTTAGTAATGACTGACTGATAACTCTTAAATATATTTATTCTATCATTAGAAAACATTTCCCTTGGTTTCCCTCCAGAGGTGCAAGGTAAGTTCTTATTGATAAAGACACCATGCACATCAGATGCACGATGCAATGGACACTGAACTGGAATTGATTTGAAAGGCTCCTCCCTGAGTGCTGGCTTTCATGGTACCAGAAGGTACCATTCAGCTTCCAAAGGAGGAAAGCCACAAAAAGTCCTGTCTAGCTATGATGCCTATCAATAGTGAAGGACAAGCATGGCATGATGACTCTAAGGTGTAGCAGTGGCACACATATCTTGGCATAAACAATGAATCTCAACTTGGAAATAAGATCCACTTCAAAAGAGAAATCATGCCTGGTACTGGAAACCTGGCCAGCTCCCCATGGCTAATAAAGTCATGATCTTTGAGGAGAACTTATAACCATCATCTCATCTCACCAACATAATCCCTAACTACATTCCAAGTAATTGTCCTTATTCTACAGATAATTGTAGTCTTCACCCCACAGCAAGAAAGTTCTCTCTGCAACAGATAGAAAACCACTGCCAATCAAAATGCACAATTGCATCAGTTTTAGACTTAGAAAACTGGTGAAAGCCAAACTTCAACAACTGCACCTTCACTTTGGAGAAGAATATTTACAGGAATAAATGGGAAAAATCAACATGATGATTAACATCATGCAAATTACCCAAATTACTGGATTACAAAGTTATCGTTTTGCTTATTTAGTTTAAAAAATAAGAGAAAAGATATTTGTTCTTTGTGGCAAGCGTGATAAAACAAATAGAGAGATCCAGGTCCAGGAATCCCATGTCTCACAGTTCATTTTCACAGTTCTGAGGTGAGGTTTAGGTTTAAATAGAGGGCGAGGGATATGTGTACCTAAGCAGTGCTGGTCAAGGTATGCCCCTGCACCCATTACCATTGTCTCAGTGCTAGGACAAAGTAATTGTAAAATAATTGCTAGTTTTTTCTCAAGCAGAACTTACAAATTCATGTGGTCTGGCTAGTCAAATGACCTTTTATATACTTCACAGGTTATTTTCCACTGTAAATCCCTTAAAACTTAGAGTACAGAAAAACTGCTGCCTTTTAGAATATTTTGCATTGTCTACTTTAATTACATTTGGTACTGAAGTCATGTCTTTAATTTTCATTAAAATATAAGGAAAAATAAAATTGATTTTTTGTAATTTGATCATTGATTTTTACTATGTTTTTTCATCCACTTAAAATTCTTCCAACTTCTTTGATTCTATTTTTAAAATGCCCATAGATCTCCACTGAGCCACCAGGGTTACACATTATCCAATTATTTCCCATCTCTGAGTCTCCATACAACCTGTCCTTCCCTCATTTGCTTGAGTTCAATTAACTTGGAAATTCCGAAGGCCCTTTATAACCACATATCAGCTTCCTTCAAAGAATCGCCTGCTCTTCTTTGAAGTAACATATTAGTTAGTCATCTCCAAATGGATCTTACGATTCTCTTTTCTGCTATGCCTATTTATAAGTTAATCGGCTCAACATCAACTATCAAAAGGTGGCTGCATGTATTAAAGCACAAATGATACTTTTATGGCATTTTAAAAATGCAGGGTTCCTGTAAGAAGGCTTATTCACTGATGTTGAAACTTTTTACAAAGTATGTGAACATGTTCAAACCTGCCCCCATCACATTTTGTTTTTGATATCAGCGTTAGTCAGTCTCCCAATGCCCCGTGTGTAAGCTAGAAACGTTCCAATAAGCAGTGAAGATGCCAGAAACATGATAAAGAGTAAGAAAAACAAGGAAGCCAGATGTTATTTTCAAAGTCTCTATGTCTTTCATAGAAGTAATATGAAATGTTTAATGCCCATAACATTGACAATTATATAAAGAAACTATGTCTGCTTGGAGAACGTGGCTGTTTAATAACAGATGGTGAACAGTGGGGCTTCCATCAATCACGGGGTAGAGGAATTGGCAGTGTTGTAACACTCAGCAATAGAGATACATGTACTTATTGGTTATCCTGTTCGCTGGTAAATAAAGTGGAAAAAATTCCATTAAAATGTTTTCTTGACACATTTTTCACAGCCATCGACTGGTATTTTCTGCTCTATCTCTCAAGTTACTCCACATGGTGATTTCCCAGGGGTCATATCCACATCACACTGAAACACTTGGCTCTTGTTATATGAATCCAGGAGCTTGGACTTGTGTCTAAGCATATTATAATTTGCCTTTCATTGTCAGTCACTTGAAAACAAAATTTTAATGTGTAAAAAAATCCATTGGCTTAACCACAGGATCTATATGTTAAAAATGCCATGAAAGTAAAATCAAGATAGGAATAGTTTAAAAGAAAAATTCATTGTAGTCCAGATTAAACTTTGGCTCCTAATTGCTAAAATGAACTTAGACAAAGGACTATATGCATGTATCATGCCAAATATTTGATTTCCATTCAAAACTGGTAAATATGCTGAGCTAATTTATATCTGCATAGGGCAATATTAAAATAGAATGTAAGGTTTTTTTCTATGTATTCAATTATTTGTCACTCTGCTTAAAATATGAATTATCTTAGTGTTATCTAATTTGAGTCTCTGTGTGGAGCTGAAGAGCAAATACAATGAAAGGTAGTGAAAATCATATTAAATCATGAAATATCCAATTTGTGAAGGTCAATTTCATTTATGGAAAGTGAAAGAGAGATCCTATCAATGCTTAAAATATTATTAAATTATCTTTTCCAATCTTTATGTGTTTTTAAGCCTCATGTTTTTAATTATATAAACATTATTATAGCTGTTATCTGCCTTCTTATCCAAACTCACTTTTAAAGACACACGGCTGTCCATGGAATAATAGTTATTCCTGATGCTACAGATTTTCATTGGTAGAGGCATTGGGAAAGATCGAAGGCTTTATACATTACTTGGCATTTCGATTTTTATATATTAGGGCTTTTTTTTTTTTTTTTACTTTTATTGGACTTATGGTTGATATCAATGATAGTTCATCCAAACATTTCCAATCTTTCAACATTGTGACAGAACATTGTCATCTACAAGGTCCACATGCAAGGACTGTATAATTTGTATAATTGAGCTTCAAAAGAAAACACACACACACACACACACACACACACACACACACACACACAGTGAGAGAGAGAGAGAGAGAGAGAGAGAGAGAGAGAGAGAGAGAGAGAGAGAGAGAAAGTCTCATAATGCTTTAAATTTCCAATTTTGTGTTGGGCTTTATTCAGTTTTATTATAGTCCATGGGTTGCTACATCTTGAAGGAGGCATTCATTTCATCATTATCTATTCTCATGCAATACATTTGTGAGATATAGAGTTCTACCCATTCTTAAGAATGTTTCTTTATACCTTCCCATACTTACTTACTCAGAAGTAAAAGATAGAAAAAATGTCAGCCAAACTCACTACACATTAACACATCTAAGTTGCTATTTTAGCAAGCTGAATGTTGCTCAAACAAAAAATTCTGGTTGGCCTATATTCAAGTCCCAGTGTCATGTGAATATTGTTTACTAAAAAGGAGACCCTTCAAAGAGGAACTGTGTTGTTATTGGTATTTTACTGTTTTGTGGGGGCCCGCCACCCAGCTCACAAATACATTCACACATGGAGCCTTATTATTAATTATGAATGCCTGGCCTTAGCTTGGCTTAGTTTCTAGCCAGTTTTCCTTAACTTAAATTATTCTGTTCTCTTCTGTATCTTGCTCTTACTCTGTGGCTTGCTGGGTATGTAGCTGGTTGGCTGGCCCCTGGAATCCTCCTCCTCCTCCGGCTGCTAGAAGTCTCTTCACTCCTTCATCCCTTCTCTTTCTTTCCTCCAGATTTCTCCCACTATATATTCTCTGCCTGCCAGCCATGCCTATCCTCTCTCTTGCCTTGCTATTGGCCAACTAATTATTAGACCATCAGGTGTTTTAGACAGGCACAGTAACCCAGCTTCACAGAGTTAAACAAATGCAACATAAACAAAAGTAACACACCTTAAAATACTATTCTACTACAGCACTGCTTAAGGATCTAAAGATGATGTCATTCTTGGTCCCCAGAGAAGCCCCAAATGAAAAGACAATGTTCTTCTGAGGGAGAAGACATCACAAAAGACATGATGTCAATGTGAAGGTGGCAGCCAACACTGTAGTAATGTGACTTCAATCCATACTATGACAGAATTGTAACACTTATGATAAACTAGAAATGTGACAAAAAGATTCCAGAGTCTGTTGTACAGTGCGTGCTTGGCCTTGTTGACATCTTGATTTTAGAATTTTTACCTCAATAAATATGAGAGTATTTTTCTCTCTCATTGTAGACATAATCTTATATGTGTCAGCTTGGCCTCAAATTTGATACATACCCAAAAGCTGATTCTGAAGTTCTAATCATCTTAATATCACCTTCCAAGTGCTGAGATTTCAATTAATCACCATTATCCTTGGCTTTATAAAAAGATGATTGGTATCAATCCTTGGGCCCTGTGCCCCCTGAACAAGCATCATTCAAACTGAGATCCATCCCAGCACATAGTCTTCCTACTTGAGTACAGCCTTGTTTTCTATGGTGTTATTTACCTTCAGTTGACTAGTTTAAAATAAACTCTGTATAAATAAAATGCTGTTTGGCCAGTGGCCAGGCAGGAAGTATAGGTGGGAAAAGAGAGAAGAGGATTCTGGGAAGTAAAGGCTGGGGCGGAAAAAGAGACGCTGCCAGCCACGGCCATGAAAATGAAGATGTAAGGTAATGGTAAGCCATGAGCCACGTGGCAAATATAGATTAATAGAATTGGGTTAATTTAAGATAGAAGAAGTAGATAACAAGAAGCCTGCCACGGCCATATGGTTTGTAAGTAATATAAGTCTCTGTGTGCTTACATGGTTAGGTCTGAGCAACTGTGGGACTGGCGGGTGAGAGAGATTTGTCCTGACTCTGGGCCAGGCAGGAAAACTAACTACACTCATACAATCTTGCTCTTGTCTTTGCTTTCTAGCCTAGGACTTGAATCATCCTTCTATTTACATGATGCATTCCACCCACCAAGTGGCCATATCCCTTACAAAATCAGTGGTTTCAGTATTCCTGTGAGTTGTGTTTGAGGAATACATACATGTTGGAAGATATAATATTTCTGAAGTGTAAGAGCAGAAATGTTGGCAACTTGGGCATGCCAAGGAGAAGATTATGAAATGTTCCACATGAGAAGGTAAGGGCTCTTGACAAACATGAGAAAAGTGTATGCTGGTAATGGTGACAACCACAGACACAGCAAATCTCTCTGGAAGCCATGAAAAGGCAAAACAAATAGTGTTAACTTTCCTGTCTCACCTCAAACAGCAAAATTCATGACCACACTATAAGTATTTAGTAAGTGTGAAAATGCATTGAATTTGTATACACATCGATGAAAGAGTAACATAGTATAAATGTTTTGGTAGTAATCAGGATTTCGGGTATCTAGTAGCTTCTGCAACACACCTTTCTGAATAAAACAAGACTACCAGAATTTATTAACAGTCTCAGGAAATACGTGCATCTATACACAGTCAAAATGCATAATAAATTGGGAAGTCCTAACAGTTTGAATTTTCACAAATGCTGGAGGCTCTACACCTGCATGAAGGTACTACGAAGTAGGTGATATACTATGCATAGTGGCCTAAGAGATATTGATTCTCATGGCATCTTTAGCACTTGTGGGAACAAAATGGAAGGATGAGCCATGATCTTGAATGTGTCCCCAGTCTACATAAAGGAAAAATTCTATTTACATTTCATATAACAAAGACACCCAAGTACTTTGGTTAATATAAATTATTGCCACTTTCAAACTCTGACTTATTCCTTTCCTGTTCGAAGAAACACTTTATCTAAAAAGCAGTAGTACAAAAACCATGAAATTAGAGAAAATAAAGCCCTACTGCAGCCATGCTAACCACAGTTACCTATTGTGGAAAATATTCTTAGATGTGTAGGTTCAGAATTGGAAAATGAGAATTCACTGTGGATCACAACAGACAAAAAATGTGGGACAAGAGATGAGTGTAAAAAGTAGATGGATTCTGTAGATCTACAGCATTCTGTAACAGACAAAAATGAATTAAACTTTCCAGTCACAATGTGCAAGGTATGTACAAAATGCAAGAGGAGGCTGTTCTATCTCTCGTGGGCAAGTATAGTTGGAAAGGCTCATTAAAACCAGACCCAGCACATGCACTAACATTGACAATTAATTGATCAGACCGCCTGAAACTGAAAATTTTCTGTAAGGCAAAGGACACTGCCAATAGGACAAAATGGCAGCCCACCAAATGGGTAACGATCTTCACCCACCTCGCATCTGACAGAGGGCTGATATCTAGAATATATAAGGAACTCAAGAAACTAGATATCAACAAGCTAAATAATCCAATTAAAAATGGGATGCAAATCTACATAGAGAATTCTCAGCAGAAGACTCTCAAATGGATGAGAAATATTTAAGGAGATGTTCAACATCCTCAGCCATAAGGGAAATGCAAATCAAAACTACCCTGAAATTCCATATTATACCTGTCAGAATGGCTAAATTCAAAAACACAAGCAACGGCTCATGCTGGTGAGGATGTGGAGCAAGGAGAACATTCCTCCATTGCTGGTGGAAGCACAAAATTGTGCAGCCACTTTGGAACTCAATATGGTAGTTCCTCAGAAAGCTGGAAATCAACCTACCACAAGACCAGCTATACTGCTGTTGAGCATATACTTCAAGGATGCTCAATCATACCACAAAGACACTTGCTCAATGATGTTCATAGTAGCTTTATTTGTAATAACCAGAACTTGGACAAAACCTAGATGTCCCTCTACCAAGGCATAGATAAAGAAAATGTGGTAATATATACAATGGAGTATATTACTCAGCTGTTAAAAACAAGGACACCAGGAAATTTGAAGGTACATGGATGAAACTAGAAAAAATCATCCTGAGTGAGGTCACCCAGACTAATAAAAATAAACATGGTATGAACTCACTCATAAGTGGATATTAGCTGCAAAATAAAGGATAACCATGCTACAATCCACAGACTCAGAGAGACTAGGTAACAAGGAGGGTTCATGGAGGGACACACAGATCTTCCTGGGAAGGAGAAATAGAGATTTTGTGAATGGACTTAAGGGCAGGTGGGGATAGGAACATGAGAGATCAGGTTGCAGGGGCATGGAAGGAGAGAGTGCCAAGGAGGACTGCTGGGGAGGGGTAAGGCAGAAGCCTGCCACAGGGGATTCTCCCAGGAGTCTATGGGGAGGACCTCAGTTTGGACTCCTAGTGATAATGGATAAATAGCCTGAACTGGCCTTCTCCTGTGACCAGACTGGTGCCTGGCCCAGTTGTCATCAGTGAGGAGCCATCTAGCAAGTGTTGGAGGCAGATGCAGAGAATCACAGCCAAACATTAGATGGAGTTCAGGAATCCTACAGAGGAGGAAGAGAAAGGAGTGTAGGACACCATGGGAAGGCTTACATAATCAACTTACCTATGCTCACAGGGACTGAACTGACAACCAGTGAGCCTGCATGAGACTGACCTAGGCACTCTGCATATATGTTATAGTGGTGTAGCTTGGTCCTCTTACGTAACTCCTAACAGTGGAAATAGGGGCTGTCTCCAACTCTTTTACTGGCTTTGGGGAACCTACTTTTTATACTGGGTCAGCTTGCTCAGCCTTAATACATGGGAGGTGCTCAGTTTTACTGCAACTTGATATGTCATATTTTATTGATACTCACAGGAGACCTGCCCTTTCCTGGATGGAGACAGAAAAGGAAGGGATTGGGAGAGGGGTGGGAGGGGGAGAATGAAGGAGAAGGACTAGGGGGGAGGATGTCGGGCAGGGAGAGGCTGTAGTCAGGGTGTAAAATAAACAGATGTGGGAAAAAAACAGGCACAGAGTTCTAGTAGTTCACTTAAAAGAATACCTTAAAGAAGCATATTTTATAATCCATTAATTCCCCAAATATAAATAAAATTAAACATGCATCAATAGTTTCATCTTTTTACTACCACAATTTAAGTAAGTGTCCAGAAATACAACATTCATTGGATGATACAAACCAAAAAATACTGAAGAGTACAAGAATTAAAGTTGTTTAATAATATGCTAATTTCTTTGTACTACAGATCTATGTATTTCTAGATATCTCTCAAGTATGGCAGCTTGCTTGAGAATTCCCGTTAGAGAATAGGTTTTTAGAAACTAAACATGACTCAGACATTTCAGTGGTTTCTGTCCTCAAGGAACAGACAACACACAGAATGTTAAGACTCCATTCACTTAGTCTAACCATTCATACTTCTGCTTTGTTTTTCTAGTACGAGAATTTACACAATTACTCCAACACATTGAGTCATTATTGTAAGAGATGAAAGAGATTTCAAGGGCTTCATTCTAAGGCCAATGTCACAATATCTAAGACTAGTTAATTGAAATAGGATAAAAATCCTTGACTAATATATGCTAATGTATTATTCCTTTTTTTTATTTCTGAGAATTACTTCTCATTTTTTATGGCAAGCCTTTATGCAACCTTGTAAACAATGATGTTTAAATATCTCTACATTAAATTAATATTAGGTATTTTTATTTAAATTTATTTCATAGAGATATATAATTTTAACTGAGTAATTGTAGGATATATCATTAAATCCTCATCAATTCCAACATGGGAAGACCTCCTTGGAACAGATATATTTTTCCTTCTTTTTTTCTTTTTTCAAAAACTCTTTCAAGAATAGGGTTAAAAGAATAAGATTCCTTGAGATTTTATCAAACAATCTTGGTTATTTTTCACTCCTCCCTCCTCTGCCTTAACTTCCTGATATGTGCATGCATATACATGTATATACATATACATATATATATATATATATATATATATATATATATGTTTAACTATTATACATATGACATATAATAATGTGACTTTATAAATGTACATTATGTATATCTACCTATTTATCATCTTTCTCTCTTTATCATCTATCTATCTATCTATCTATCTATCTATCAATCATCTATTTATCCATCTATCTAAAATCTTAAAGGAAGCTATGCCACTAGGGCTGACAATATTCTCCACAAGAACCACAGACTAACAAAAATCCCAATATTAGATAGGGGAAATATCCTTCAGAATATTAGTTAGGGTATTCCAAGAGATGCCCAAAATAATATAGACGGTAGCTGTTGCCCTTGGTAGCTTCTCAGCTTGATGGTGACCTTCTATTGCTGAAGACAGTGAGTACTTGGGACACAGAACTCTGAGTTTTCAAGCTGGATTAAACCTCATAGCATCCCTACTCCCTACATTCTAGCTTCCATGGTACCGGAAAATACTGTGCAAGCATCCAAGGGAGGAAAAACAGTTAGTAGTCCTACCCAGCCCTGAAGTCTGTTAACCGTAGCAATGACCAGCATGACAAGATATTCATAATGGTTCAGTTGATGGTACTTACATGTAGGTGGTAACCAATAGCTGTCTAGTCAGACTTGAGGCCCACACAAAAAGGATAAACCATGCCAGGCACTAGAGACTAGTCAAATTTTTGGGCAGTGATCTCCTGGGTCTTAGAAGAGAATCTAATATTACCATGACTTTACTAAACCATTATAATTCCTAGCTATGTTATCAAGCTCATTCTTATATTCATAGATAAGTGTAGCTATAATCCCCATCAAAGAAGCTTCTCTTTCTTGGTCCTCCTGGATGCTAATTCAGGAAATAAACTGGGTCCAAAATCTCCTGGGGCCCTGTATGACAGGGTCATCTTTGAGCTGCCTCTGTGTCCTGATGCAGTGCTCTTTTTCAACTCCCTGCATCACAAACCTTCTGGTTGTTGGCATGTTTCAGTGCTTCGATTTCCTGCTAGCAAATATTAACAACAGCGACATTATTAGCATTGTTAACGGAAAGCGTTGCTGACAAAAACACGCATTCTGCTGCAACAAAAGCAGAAAAATGGAGATCAATATAATGGCCCATTCATTCAGTGAAAGGGTTTACATAGCAATTTAAAACATGTTAAAAAATTGTATCAAATAATAGTCACTGTTGTCCTTTCCTTTGTGTTTTTATCAAGGAAATGTATCTATCATCATTTTTCTCTTCAAACCTTTAAGTTCCCATGAAAAGGGAAATGGTTTCTTGAATTAGCAATGCCTTTTAAAGCTCTACATAAGATCAGTCTGATTTAATTTGTCATTGACTTAATCAAACCCCCCGAATTCATGAAGTAAATTTTTACTGTGTAACACTTATTATAGCTATAGCAGGTGGCATTTCAGTAGCAACTAACAAGAAAAAAAATCCTGTGTATTTTTGTTTCTGTCAGTCAATATAAAAATAAACAAGCTAATGTGCAAGGTAGTAAAAGATTAAAAGGAACATTAATATTTAAAACACAGGGTATAAGACCATGAAAATATAGAGAGAGAGTGAATTTTTGAGGAATGTAAGAAGGTATGTTTTGTTCAAATGTTAAGAAAGTGACATAGGAAAATCTCCTTGACATAGTCTAAACCTGAAACTTGCTTGGCATTATCTATGCCCCACCCAAATCCTAGAGGACTGTCTTCTCACACTTGATAACTATGCAGGAAGTTCCTGAGTGGCCTTGCTTTAGGGCAGGCTTCCCTGGCTGCTGTTCCTACCCAACAGACTGAAGAATGTGATAGAGAAGTCATGTTCACAACATTCAAGCAATGACTAGGGCCTTTGAAGCCTTGAAGCCTAGCCCTCAGTGACACACTCCCTTCAACAAGGCTATGCCATCAAATTCTTCCCAAACAGTTCTGTCAACTGGTGGCCAAGTATTTAAATATATGAGCCAATGGGGACTCTAACTCAAACCACCACAGTAGGCATGAAAATAAATTATAACACTAACACAAATGGCTTTACAATAGGCATAACCAAAATACTTCTGTATAACTTTGACAATTAAAACATATGTTTAAAACTCAATTTCTTCCCAAAGAAAATTAATTTGAATACTCATGTTTTTTATTGTTAATTATGTTACCTTGGATGTCACATTTTATAAGTTTTATACTTTCTCTTTGAGTTGTAAATATATAATAGATTCATATATCTCTATAGGGAATTACAGTAAAATTAAATTAAAAAAATTATATATGAATTACAAAGCACACTGTCAAAATTATAACTAAGATTAAAATAACAACAATAAGGACAAAAATAATAATAAAGTTAATAAAAAAGAGTTCAGAAACATTGTGCTGTTTAAAGAATGTGAACCTTTATAATATGCCAGTGGTGGCACAGGCCTTTGATCCCAGAACTTGGGAGACAGGGGCAGGCAGATCTTTGTGACTCTGTGAGATCAGGCCAGCATGGTCTATAAGGTGAGTTCCAGGACAGCCAGGGCTGTAACACAAAGAAGTCCTGCCTCAAAACAAACAAACAAACAACAACAAAACAATCCTATTATCATACTACCATCATTTGACCCTTAGCGGTTTGTCTGAGTTTAGAACTATAATTATCCTATTTTACAGATATATAAAATTAAATTTACAGAAGGAAAATAATTTAACAGGCAATACACAGATATTTATTACATGATAAAAATGCTGAAAGGTGTGTATGCTCTTATCTGCAGGCCCATGGGTTTTATCACATCTATCATAATGATTCATGCCTGAAAAGCTTCATGCCTGCCTTAAGATATCAAATTCTCAGACATTGCATTTTATATCTTGCCATATTCTTATTGGTTCAACTTTGGGTAATTTCACAGCCAGAAAATAAAATAATAAAGAAAATACTCTGATGGTGATCTAGGAAAATAAAAGAGGAGGATTTCAGTAGTTTTCAAGATCAGCCTGTAGTGTAGAGTGAAACCCTATCTCACACACACCCCAAAAACTAAAACTAAAACTAAATCCTGAAATAAGAAATGCTACAAAGTCAAAACTTTTTGAGTGCAAACATGATAGCATTAGAGGAATATTCCAACCTCATGACATATGATGTGTCACATTCAAAACGTGTGTGTGTGTGTGTGTGTGTGTGTTTAAATAAGATTCATGAATATGACACTGGGTATATCAACCACACTCTAGGTCAGGGTCAGTACTACTCAGGAGAATTTGGCCATCGCACTAGACTTTATAGTTTTAGGTATGATATTTTTGTGTTTTTGTTTGTTTTATTGTTTTTAAGAGAGAAAAATGTGAATTTGGGTGGATAGGGAATATGGAGGATCTGGTAAGATGGAGGGGATGGGAAATAATATGATAAAATATATATTGTGTGAAACTGTAAAGGAATTAAAAAAGGAAGGTATGAATTTAGTTAAAACTTTCATGAGTTCATAGAGAAGTAGAGACTTTGGCTCAGTACTACAGTGTGGAAGTCCTGTCTATATCGCCAGACTTTGTGTTTATGAAGTTCCTACTCACCAACTCATAAGTACATGAGCTAATCCGTTAAAATAAAACCTCGGCACAAGGTCAAAATACAAGGAAACAACTTAATTTCTTTTCATGATTAAAAATTCAACTAATGGGTTGGGGATTTAGCTCAGTGGTAGATCACTTGCCTAGCAAGCAAAAGACCCAGGGTTCGATCCTCAGCTACCCCCCCCCCAAAAAAAAAAAGATTTACTTTTGGAGGCAGTGGTGTACACCTTTAATCCCAGCACTGGGGAGGCAGAGCCAGGCAAATCTCTGTGAGTTCAAGGCCAGCCTGGTCTATCCAAGAAAGGCGCGAAGCTACACAGAGAAACCCTGTCTTGAAAAACCAAAACCAAAACCAAAAAGACATTCATTTTTGGGGGGATGGGGATTTTGCTCAGTGGTAGAATGCTTGCCTAGCAAGTGCAAGGCTCTAGGTTCGATCCTCAGCTTAAAAAAAAAAAAAATCAACTAAATTTGAACTGCCATTCTTTTCTATTTTAAACATAAAGTCATATTCTGAGTATATCTTTCATGAAAGGAGAAGCAAGCAAGTGTAGTCATGTTAATATCTAGAAAAAATAGACTACAAAGCATACCTAATCAGAATACATAGGAGTGACACTACATACTCATTAAAGAAAACACTCAGCAAGAACATATCATCCTAAACACTTATGCACCAAACACAAGGACAACGAAGTATATAAAGGAACTTCTACTACAGCTAAAGTCACATACACTTATTGACTGCAATAACCCATTCTCACCAAAAAAAAAAAAAGTCATCTAGGCAAAAAATAAACAGAAAAATGCTGGAGTTAATTAACATCATAAATCAAATGGACATAGGAGATATGTGCAGAACATTGCACTCCAACAATGCAGTTTTTTTTCAGCAGTAACTTCTCTAAGAGTGACCACATACTTATAGACAAAGCATATCTCAACAGGTATAAGAAATTGAAATAACATGCATCCTATCTGTACATCACAGATTTAAGCTGTATATAAATAACAGAAACAGCAGAAAGTATATAAATTCATCAATAATGAATAAGTCAATATTGAACAAACAGTGGATCAAGACAGAAACCAAAATAAAAAAAGATAGAATTGATGGAAAATGAAAACATGACATACCCAAATGTATAAGACACATGAAGGCAATTTTAAGAGACAACTTCATAGATTTAAGGGTCTAAACCAAAATATCAGAGAGATTTCAATTTTTACTATGGAAATATAGTGATAAAACTAGCATGGTGTTGGTATAAAAAAGAAACATCAATAAATAAAATCAAATTGAAGTTCATGATTTTTGATAAAGAAGTAAAAAATACACATTAGTGAAATGACAGCATCTTCAACAAGTCAGTACCAGTCAAAAAGGATGACTGCTTGCTGAAGCGAGCCAATCAATCAATACTACCACCCTCTACAAAACTCAACTTTAAATGGATCAAGGACCTCAACTAAGACCAGATACTCTAGACCTAGACAGAAGAAAAAGTGAGAAATAATCTTGAACTCACTGGCACTTTCAAAAACATGACACTGACAACACAGGCATTAATAATGACAATTAAATGGGATCCCATGAAACCGAAAATCTCTGTGTGACAAAGTACACTATTATTCAGACAAACTAACATGCTACATAATGAGAAAAGATTGTATCAATTATATGTCTGATAGAGGCTTAGTATCTAAAAACTCTAAAGAACTATAAATAAATAGATAGATAGATAGATAGATAGATAGATAGATATCAAGAAAACAAATAATCCCAATGAAAACAGAAATAATCAGGGAGTTCTCTGATGAAACACAAATGGCTACAAAGTACTTTAAGAATTGTTCATTATCTTTGGTCATCAGGAAACTCAAAATTACTTTATGTTTCACCTTAGACCAGTCAGAAAGGCCAAGAGCAGAATAGGAAGTAAAATAGTACATGCTGTTAAGGAGAACACTCATCCATTGTCAGGTGGAGTGCAAACTCCTACAGCCATTATTGGAAATCTATGAGATGGTTCCTCAGGAAGATAGAAATAGATCTACCTCAAGATCCAGCTACAACACTATTGGGTATATACCCGAAGGACTCTACATATTAGTACAGAGATACGTGCACACTCATGCTTATTGCTGCTCTGTTAATAATAGCCATAAATTGGAAAAAGTCTAGATGTCCATTAAGTGATTAACAGATAATGAGATTAGGGTACTTTAACACAATGGAATATTATTCAGCTATTAAGAAAAAAAATACCAAAACCATGGAATTGGCAGGTAAATGGATGGAGATAAAAAATATCATTGTAAGTAAGGTAATCTAGACTCCAAAAGACAAATATTGTTTTTTCATTATGTGTGGCTATTAGCCTTCAAGTCTTCTTTAGGAGGGGTACAATGTATATAACCATATAGTTTTGGTACCTGCTGAGGGACTATGTGGAGGAATAAAAGATATCCTGAAGAAGGAGAAACAGAATATACTGTTATGATAAGGTAGGAGGAGATTGGAGAGACAGGACTAAAAGGATGTGTACAATGGGATGGTTCTTCTGTACTTTGTGAATATGTGTTGCTCTCATTGGTTAATAATAAAGCTGTGTGGCCAATGATAAGGCAGAATAAGTTTAGGCAAAACAATCAAACTGAAGACTGAGATGAAGAAGGATGGAGTCAGGACAGATGCCAGGCAGCAGCTGAGGAAACAGGAAGTCACAAACCATGTGGCAAAACATTCATTAGAAATATGGATTAATTTAAATGTAAGAACTAGGTAGTAATAAGCCTGAGCAATCGGTCAAGCATTTATAATTAATATAAGCCTCTGAGTGGTAATTTGGGAAGCAACTGCCAGATATAATTGGGCATACAGGACAGAAAGTTCTGCCTCCATTTATAGGTGTGGAACAGGAAAAAAAGGAGAAAGAGAGGGGATATGGATAAGGGCAGCTAACACTAAAGGCCATTGGAGGGGGCATATGGAAATCTGATACTGACAAAGCTTACTAAAATACATTCATATATGAAAAAAAAACTTAATGGAGTTGTCAAATAAGAGGGGTACAATGCCTCAACTAGAGATCTTAAATTTCCAAGTGTTACCTCCAATGGGAATGGGTGACATCTACCTCAGTCTTTGGCCAAAGAGGTCCCATAGAAAGGCACAAACATGTCAAACTTATCATTTGTTCTGAACAAACTGATATTGCTGAAGACAACACAAAAAGACTATGGTAGCACATACAGCGCCATCACTAATTAAAGTTAGATGGGATCCCCCTACTGAGACAGGGAAGTAGACATGTGGCCCCATTCCTAACCAATAAGCTATCTGCAGTTGGTATTCTGTAGTAGAATATTATTTTCAGGTGTGTTACTTTAGTTTATGTTGCATTTATTTAACTCTGTGAAACTGTGTTACTTTGCCTATCTAAAATACCTGATGGTTTAATAAAGATCTGAAGGGCCAATAGCAAGGCAGGAGAAAGGATAGGTGGGACTGGCAGGCAAAAGAATAAACAGAAGGAGAAATCTGGGAGGAAAGAAGACATAAGCAGAGAAGGAGGAGGACTCTAGTGGGCAGCGACCCTGCTACACAGCAAGCCACAGAGTAAGAGTAAGATTTACCAAAGTAAGAGAACAGGAAAGCCCCAGAGGCAAAAGATAGACAGGACAATTTAAGAAAAGCTGGCAAGAACAAGCCAAGCTGAGGCTGGGCATTTAAAAGTAGGAATAAGCCTCATTATGTGATTTATTTGGGAGCTGGGTGGCAGCCCCCCTCAAAAGGTCAAAAACAAACAACAGTATTCATTTAGCAAAGGAAAAATTGGTCTTCTCCATCCAATTCTAATTAGGACTATTAACCACACTTCCGGTTAGGCCACACGCCAGGAATGAATGGCCAACAAAAACAAACTCGTTGGTGTTTTATAGACTTTTGGTCTCATATAGCTTTGTTTAGGTAAATTTTGGTCTTGTTGGTCTTTTGCTTATATATTTTGGTTTCTGATTTTCTGTATTTGTGGGTCTATTTTTTTAATGTGCAAGATTTTTGTCTATGTGTGCTTTCTTTTCTTATATTTTAAAAGACAAAGAAATGGCATGGAGTTGAATGGGTGGGTGGGGCATGTGGAGGAACTGGGAGGAATGTGAGTGGGAATATGATCAGAATATACATGTTACAAAAATAAATATTTTCAATAAAAATACAAGAAAAGTAAGGAGAACTAATGTCATTTCTTTGTCCTCAGATGGACAGAGCTAAGGGTGCATACAGCCTCAATAGCTACTGGCAGATGGATCACAAAGAGGATGGAAACAGGTTTAAGACATATTTTTATGTTATCTGAGAATATATGTGTTTATATTGCAGAGGACAGAGGTGAATTCAAGAGGAAAAGACAAAGTAAGAACTCAATGTCATAACTGGGCTATTTTTAATTTAGTGACTCAACAAAATTGGTTAGTTGTTAAACAGTTTCTTTTATTTTCATGCAGGCACATGCACACTTAATGGTGCATTGTGAGAAGATTGGCTGATTTATTTTTCATGCCATATTTAGAAATAATGAAAAGACCAAAGTTTCAATCCTACATAACTTTGTCAATAATAGTTTCACAATATAGTCATTAATTTCCATTTTAACATTTGTAGTATTAGGTATAGGATTAAGAACAGTTTTGACAGGTCCGGGTCCCACTGCCTGGATGCCTCCCAAACAGTTCAAGCTATTCAAATGTCTCACTGATCCAGAGGGCCTGATCCAGTTGGGGTCTCCACAGCTTTTGGTTCATAATTCATGTGTTTCCATTCGTTTGGCTATTTGTCCCTGTGCTTTTTCCAATCTTGGGCTCAACAATTCACTCTTACAGCCCCTCCTCTTTCTAGACAATTGGACTCCTGGAGCTCCACCTGGGGCCTAGCTGAGGATCTCTGCATCCACTTCCATCAGTTATTGGATGATAGTTCCAGCACGACAGTTAGGGTGTTTGGCCATCTGATCACCAGACTAGGTCAGTTCAAGCTTTCTCTTGACTATTGCCAGTAGTCTACAGTGGATGTATCATTGTGGATTTCTGGGACCTCTCTAGCACTTTGCTTCTTCCTGTTCTCATGTGGTCTTCATTTTTCATGGTCTGTTATTCCTTGTTTTCCCTTTCTATTCTTGATCCAGCTGGGATCTCCTGCTCCCCTAAGCTTTCTTTCTCTTGAACCTTGCCCTTCATTACCCCCACTCTTGTCCCAGACCTGTCCTTAGTGCATGAGCTGGCTGTTTGGAGCCTGGGGCATATGTAGGGACACTTTGCTCAGCCTGAAAGGAGGGGACTAGACCTGCCTGGACTGAATCTACCAGGTTTAAATGAATCCCCAGGGAAGTCTTGGCCCTGGAGGAGATGGGAATGGAGGGGCGGGGGCTGGGGGGAAGGTGGGGGTGGGACCTGGAGGGAGGAGGACAGGGGAACCCATGGCTGATGTGTAAAATTAAAACACAAATATAATTCAAAAAAATAAAATAAAATGAATAAAAAAATTGAAAAAGAACAGTTTTGACTAGCAGAAGACAAATTTAAGAGGTCATGTGGTCACTTTTCCTTTTTAACTATTTTTAAAAGTCTTTTTTTTTTATAGAAATGAAATAGATTTATAGATTTTGCAGGTAGCCTGAGGGCAGATGGGGATAGGAACATGAAGGATCAAGAATGGGAGGGAGGGATGGAGGGAGAGAATATGGGGTGAGATGACTACAATTGAGGGGGGCAATGTGCCAACCTAGTGCATCAGAAATTTCCTGGAATCCATGAGGGTGATCCTAGTGAAGACTCTTAGCAACATGCCATCTTTTGTGAACAGACAAGGCTTCCAGTGTTGGGTCTGGAACACCAGCCCAGCCACAAAACCTTGACCTACTACCTATCCTGCCTGCAAGACATACTGGGGCAATTGTGCCTCAGAGCTGCAGGAGTGACCAACCAGTGACTGGTCCAACTTAAAGCCCACAGCACAAGAGGGAGCCCAAGCATGATATACTTCCTGGATGGCCAGGAACCAAAGGCTGGACAGCTCAGAGACCTGGGATAGAACTATACACAGTTGGAAAAAAAAGGGTCAATGATTCCTAATGATTTTCTGCTATACTCATTGACTGATACTTAGTCCAGTGGTCATCAGACAGTGTTCCTCTAGCAGTTGATAGAAGCAGATGTGGATCTCAGGGAACCCCACAAAATAGTGGGAGGAAGAATTTTAGGAGCCAGAGGGTCCGAGGACACCAAGAGAACATGGCCCCCATAATCAACTAAGCAAGGCTCCTGGGGGCTCACAGAGACTGAAGCAGCAAGCACAGAGCCTGCATGGGTCTGCTTCAGGTCCTCTGCCTATACACTGTGGTTGTTTAGCTTGGGGATTTTGTGAGACTCCTAACAGTGGGAGTGGGGCTGCCCCTGACTCTTTCGCCTGCTCTTGAGACTCTTTTCTTCTTACTGGGTTGCCTTGTCCAGCCTTGATGTGAGAGTTTGTGCCTAGTCTTATTTCATCTTGTAATGCTGAATTTGGTTGATATCACAGAGAGGCCTGTTGTATTTTAAAGAGTAAAAGAGGAGCTATGGATACTGGGGGAGGGGAGGTGGCAAGGCTGTGGTTAGGAAGTTCTGTATAAGAGAACAATAAGGGCTGGAGAGATGGCTCAGTGGTTAAGAGCACTGGCTGCTCTTCCAAAGGTCCTGAGTTCAATTCCCAGCAACCACATAGTGAATTATAACCATCTGTAATGAGGTCTAGTGCCCACATGTAGGCAGAACACTGTATATATAATAAATAAATTTTTTTATAAAAAAAGAGAACAATAAATAAAAACAAAAGGAAAAGGAAGTCTCAAGTCTGGGGTAAAATATATAGTATTATGTTTAAAAGTTGTATAGGTATATCGTCTCATGTATACTAATTATATAATATTTAACATACAGTATTCTTATATGCAGCTGTGTAACAAATAAGTTATAAACAATTTCAAACAGGAATTTTGTTTCTTGCAACTAAAAACCATGTGACAACACATGACTACTGTTGAGTGGATGTACTTTTAGATACATGTACATGCCCTAGAAAATAAGCATTGTTTACACTGTACATTGAGAGATTTTATTTGATAATAAGATTTAATCTGCTTGTTCCAGTTTTAAATTTTGAGAGAATAATGACACATGACATAGATGTGAATATTTATACCTATGTAGATGAAGGTGTGTATAAATCTTTCTGGTGTAACGACTTTTTTCTTCTTTGATGGTTTAATTGTTAAACTTCTCTAGAGAAAGTTAGGGAGTACAGGAACCTTCAGAATTCCTACTTCACCGCAAAGTTTATCCTAGTAATATGTGAAAAAAAGTTATGTACATATAACAAGGATGAAAACCACAATTGTTTTCTTATCCCTCAACATCATTATTACACAATTATCCATAGAAAAGTTTCACTCTGTGATCTTTTACATTAGTGCCTTGGAGAACTAGCCAAATTAAATCTTTAGAAGCAATGATCTCATCTTCATTTCTCTAAGAATCTAGAAATAATTGCTTCTTCCTTGTTTTACAAACTGTAGCAATAAACTTTGGATTTTATAAATTAGGTTTTAATATTTAAGCCTGTTTTGAATATATTTATGAACAAGACCATTCTCGATAAAATAATTAGTAAAGTTCCTTCAGGCAACAGAGAGAAAAATATGTATTTCTCTACAAAGGATTATAGAAAATTCATGACAAATGCAAGAGAAAGAAGAATAAAAATGCAGAGCTCTATCTCAGGCCTCAAGGAAATAAATTACAAAGATCAAAACAAGGAAGCGGCTCTTGCTCATTAGGAAATGGTTGGGTAAGATATCATTTCTTCCTGAAATGTAGGAGTTGTAGAATAATTGAGCATAGTCAGCCATGCAGAATTAAACTCCAAAACAAAACAGAAAACCGACCTAAAATAAATGTTGCATAGTTTTAAAAAAAAAGACATCATCATAAACAGAAGTAATGGTTTTATAGGACTAATAATAAATATTTCAAAAGTTACCAGAAAAATATCTAATCACTGTGCTTTGGTATAGGTGTACATGGTTTTATTAACATATTTTTATTTGAACAAAACTATAACTTTCATTACTAGTAAAAGCCAGTTCTATACTTTTTACATGTGTGTGTATAAACTGCATTTGATAAAGTATGTTTACAAAAGAGCTAAACTGACAGTTTAAAAATATTTTAAAACTTTTTAAGGAAACTGTGTCAGTGCTAAAGTAGTGATCATCTTGGAGTTCACAAGAAGTTTGTATGTATGCTTTTCAATCCAGGTGGTGTCACTATCATGGCTCCTAATTTAGACTAATGTCAAATGTACTGAGTTTTATTTCAGTTATGAAAGGTTAAATTTATAAACAAATGGAGAAGAGGGTAGGTTTTACAAAGTATAATATAGCTCTCATGGCCAAGAACTTTTGTAGCTTTTTGATAAAAGCCACCACTAACACACCTGAAATGAGGAACTATTGTTATTTTGATTTATGTTTCTTTCACAATCAATGATGTTTAATCCCTTTCCCAGGCCATTGTTCTACCAGGTTAGCAGAAAGGTCCATGAAATACACGTGTCTAGTTTTTAATCTATTCTTTTGGGATTTGTTGTGTACTGTGCGTTTTTGTTGTTTTTTCTGAAATGGATTTATTTCGGGTGCCTGTGTCACAAGTCTTACCTCCCTTTCACTGGCTGCCTTTTCAGTGTTAGGACTGCTGAAGGTTTGTGGTGTGATGGACTCACATTGTTTAATTCTTTTTTAATTCTGAGCTCATTGTGATACCCAAACAATCATTTCCAGGCCACAAGTCCAGGATCCAGTCTGCTCAATTTACTTCTAGGACTCTTACATGTTCCAGGCATTATATTTATAGTTCTTGATCTATTGGGAATCGGCTTCTTAGTTGTGTGTGTGTGTGTGTGTGTGTGTGTGTGTGTGTGTGTGTGTATGTGTGTGTGTGTGTGTGAGGGTGTGCAGGGGGTTCCAGGGAACCCTGCTTGATTGTCCCTAGGATTGAACTTTGAAGTTTCTGTGAGAAACTATGGAATTTCCTCAGACAAATACATATGAAAGTCCCATGTAATACAAAAGTCTCTTTTGATTTTATATCCAGTTTATAACCATCATCTCATATAGATGCATGCATGCCCATGTTCACTGCAGCATTATGATGGCTAAGGTATGGAAACAACCCTGGTGTTCATCCGTAGACAAATAGAAAAGAAAATTATCACACAAACTAGTATATGCAGCCTTAAGAAAAGAGTTTTGACATCTGTAACAACATGGCTAATTCTACATCTGCATTCATCATGTCAGACATAGGTGAAATTAAAATATTTGCATTCATACAAACCATTAGTAGAACAGAGACTATTAGGGCATTGGCTGGCTTTGAGAAAGGAAAATGTAACACAAAGAGTTTTACGTCAATATCAGAGGAGGGCTATCAACAGAGGTAAGGCAAAGCATGGGTCTCACAGGCAATATTATTAAACTGTATATTAGAAAATTGCTACAAGAGCCCATTATACGTGTGTGTATATATATATATATATATATATATATACACACACATATTTTTAAATCATAAACTCTATAATGTTCAGGTAATTCTAATATAAATTCAACAATAAAAGGGAAACATATCTGGTTTCGCTTGTCTTCAAAAGAATATATTCTAAAAAAATAAACAATAAATCAGTTAAATATAGTTAACTCCTGGTTATAATTAATCCTCATGATTCAAAGACAAAGTTATTTGGCACTGGAAACAACAAACTTGGCAGACGATAGTATCAAACTGTGTCAGCAGAAGTTAGATTTAAGTGGACCTAGAAAGCGGAGGACCTGGTAAGGATTAATATTCAAAGATAAATATAATTGTGGTTTGTGAATGTGAAGTCACCTGTGCAGAAACCTCTCAACTTCAAAGCTCTGAAGTCAAGGCAAAGTAAGGTCATGAAGACCTGAGAACCAATGAGCGCACTATTCAGTCATAGGAATTTTCCAGGCTTCAGAACAAGTATGCAATGCCAACCAGAGCAGAAAAAATGTAAGAGTTTTCCTCATCCAAATTACTGCAGAAGCATCTATTGATAGGAAATTGAAATAAGTTATGGTTTATCTGAATCTCTGCTGGGATTTTTAGGATATTTGTATTGTATGATATTGTGTAATATAATACTGTGTTCATGTACCATTGTATTTTATCTAAGCAATATATACATTATTTATTTTGACATAATCCAGGTTATTTGGATCTTTTTATCAATTCATAGAGGGAATATCCTTTCTTGGGTTAATACAAAGTAGAAGTCAATGCCATGTCAGCAGAACAAAATTTCTTCTCTGAATGGACCTGACTGAGCCTCACATGTAAGCTCCAACAGAATCATTGTGTTAGCCAGAGTTTTGCACCATGATAAATTCCATATTAAAAAATATCTTAAGGATAAGAACTACTTATTCACTGGTTACAGAAGTTCCTGTCTACAATAGTGGGCCATGATGGTGGAGTGGTTCATCTCATGTCTAGGTAACAGAGACTTTTCCCGTCTGCCTGCTTATTTCATTCAGATCCCTGGTAGTTGATTGGAGTTGACCAGTCAGGGTCTTTCTATGTGAATAAAACCTCCCTGAAAGCATCCTCAAGTCAGGAGAGTGTTTGACTAAACTTCTAGGCATTTTTCCTTAAACTCATATTGATAATCAAGATTAACCAACACATCTACAATCACCTCTGCTCTGAAATCAACCTGAGTTCCCTTGAGCTTTGGAAACCATGTTCTCCTTTTATTTCTCAGCCCTAGGTTCTTTCCTCCATTACTTAGAAGGAAATTTTCTATTGCTGACCTCATCAGACTGGTCTGCTTCAGAGCCTTCAAGGCCTTGTCTCAGGCATTCTTCTCGGGAAGCTACTACTGGTCCGGCACTTTGGTGTTTTCCTAACTGTCCATCAAGTGAGATGTTCTCTACAGTCCGCCACTGAAATTGTGTTTTCTCCTCCTAGTGTTTCTCTTTGGTCCATCTAACATTCCTGGAAACAAGTTGAGAATCCCATATTCCCTTCTACCAATGCAGACACTGGCACTCTGTGACAGTCACTTCAGGACTTACCCTGTCCTTAAAAATCCCAGTTAGTTGGATGAAAACAAAGTCATGCTAAAAGGTTAAAAGATCATTACATTAAGAATATTGAAATTTAAAAAAATTAAATATATGACTTAGTCAATCACATAATTTTCATCCTTAAACTTGCCTGATTTTGTAGATGCATTTGATAATACAGTATAATACCATGGAGAATATTTCAGAAAGATTATCATTTTTCCTTTTTTTGAATTTAATTGAAACATTTTACCTTCGTTATTTTTAAGCATTTTTCTTTATACCCTAATTTTATATGGTTCCATATCTTTAATGTTGATGTTGTTATGATTACCTCTGTAATAGCTCATTTAAGGTTATTTTCTTTTTTTCAGAAAGTTTTCTGAGCCAACATATTCAAACTATTAGCATAGCCTGCCGATGAAATAAAAAATGTAAACAAAATAGCTGATTTTCTTGTTGCAACATGAACAAAATATACTTCAAAGAGTTGAGCCTTCATTTTCTGTTCATTTTAGACAGAATCTTCATATGCAGTCCAGGCTGGCAGGGAACTTGCTGAGCAGTGCAGTTTGCCCTGGAACTCACAATGTGCTGGATTAGACCCCTAATGGCAGAATTAGAGCTATGCACCATCATCTTTGACTTCAAACTCATTTGGGAATCTGAGGGCCTAAAGTAGCTTGAACCTAAAGCTAGGTGAGAACCCTGATACTGAGCTATATCCCCAGCTCAATTCTCTATCATTAAGGTGATAACTAGGAACACAAATCTTTGTAACATAGGAAGTTTACCTGCTGAAGTAGGCTCTTCTTCATCGGATGCTACATTCAAGGGAAGGAGAGGAAGTGGACAGAAACAGAGGATGGAGTGGGCAGTGGTAGGGGAAGGGTAGGAGAGAGAAAGAGAGAAAAAAATAAACATTAATATGCAAATAATCATTGCAAGCTAATGAGTAATAATTTGGGCATATACTAGAAATTTTTCATTGCCTAATGGAATTTACTTATAATTAATTATTGGAAATTTGAATAGATATATACATTTTAGTTGGCTCATGTGGTTTTAAACAGTTTTTCAAAGTATAGGTCAGATATAACAGAGATGCTGGGTATGGCCCCTAGCAGTTGACAGCTCCAGAGAGGAGACAAGGAGTAGACGAGGGAGGAAGTGAGCCATGCCAAGGTGGTGGTGCGAATCTTGCAGTCAGAATGCTTCTTTATTTAAACAGAATTAAGTAACCAGGGATAGATTTATTCTGGTTCAAAGCACAGATCATATCAGTTTTGTTCCTGGACATATGTTTAACTTTTTCTCTTGCACATCTGGAGTCATAAATTTAGTCATCATTGATAGACAGAGTTACACTTTATAATCATTTTTACTCATTAACCCCATAACCCATTTTTTTTTAAGAATCTAGAGGCATAAGACAGCCTGTTCTCAGGCTGTTGCTTCTTATGTCTTCAAGGACACCAGATAGAAAAAAATTCCCAAGCCAGCCTGGGCAGATTGCCATGTCCTGAACAGTGTATTATTAACTGATAATGGTCAGAGCATCTATGAAAAATCATCAGGCCAAAGCTACTGTAGTTATTATTCAATTTCTGGCATAATACATTGTATTATATTTTATATTTTTATAGAATTTGTTTATGTGTCTAACCCAGGCATTCTTTTGTTCTTTGGTCATATGACACCACAGTGGCTCTGCACAAATTAACTTTTCTAAAAAAGAGAGGCACCTCCTTCTTTTATCACTGCTTTTCCATCAGTAGAAGTCCCTGTGTGGGCAAAGGTAACTTCAGCTAATCTAACTTTGTTTCTGTTTATGGCACATAATCACCTGAGTAGATGTAATCTGATCTGTGGTCAACTCCTCTAGCCAACCCAATCGTGTTGACCTTTTTAAGTTTACTTTGATTTGATTATCTTGTTTCTGAGTGAGGACAGGGGCAGATGTTATAAGAATGTCTCAGAGCCTCATAAAGAGACTGCTGACTTCTTTAGTCACAACCTCTACAGGGTAAGGAAGACCTTCAAGTAGATAAGAATAGCTTCCTAAAAGTGGGAGGAGTAGTATGGTCAGGACTTTCCTGGGGAAGCTTAGAAGCAGTACTCCTGGGAGAAGGAATAAATGATTCATAAAAAAAATCCATCAATCCAGTATCCCCAAGTAGAATAAATATTAAAATATTCCCAAGTAGGCAATATGTGGAGATCAAAACCCAAAGTGGCACAGCAGCCATCACGTGACTCAGCTTTGCTGGATCTTTGTCAAGCAGCTGTGCTGGCTTTATGAGTTTCTCCGGTCTCATCAGATATGGCTGTGCTATTTCCCCCCTTGTAACTTTTGATGTTAAGGGTCTGTAGATCTTGTTGCTTGGCATGTATACCATTTCTCAGTCCTTGGATTTTGACTGGAAGGACACAAATCAAAATAAACACAACCCCCAGGACTACTCCTAATATAGGATTCACTTTCTGTTTCCTGTTCAATTAAAAGTCATTGTCAACAGAAAAAGCTTGTATTCTGTGGGATAGAACATGATTATTGAATCCTACTGATTCAAAACCATGTTGAATTTTTCCAGACATAAAGACTCTAGTGAACATGCACTGTGCATATCCTGTCTGTCATTTTCCTATCCCATCTTCTCTCCCCAACACTCAAGCATATACATTCAGTCATTGACATGTACCACGCTCACTTCTACAATCAGTAATGACAGATGATACCATGATAAAGGCATGGGGATGTGCTTTGTTTGTTGAGACAAGGTCTCACTGTCTACCCAAGGCTGTTCATAAATTCTATGTATTGTAAATTGTCCTTGAACGTACACACTTGAAGTAATTATACTTCCCAAGCCTCCTGTCCCAAGTGTGGGAATTACAGCTGTGAACCATGACACCCAGCTTTATGGATGGAAATTTTAAAGAATGTGTCAAGATAATCTTCTTATGTATGTGTCAGCTCACATAGGGCTAAACATGGATAGTATAAAAGCAGAGATCATAATATGAAAAAAAAATCCTACTGCACCATTTGAAAACCCTGGAGCCAACGTCTGTCTCCTTGTCAAACTAATTACTTAGAATCCTTTTACATGACACTAATTTGCAGCAGGATCAGGATAGAAATATTGACATGTAATATTACTATGTGGTTTTATATATATATATATATATATAAAAACTATAACTCATGAAAGTGTTAACCATGCTCATTCCTGCTTTGAATGTGGAGGTGTTTCCGAGCAGCGATAACCTAACACAGTGTGTATGTTGGGATGGAAAATAGAAATGGTAAGAGTGAAAAGCAGAGTCCAAATGAGTAGCTTCACAATTCCTCATACAATCTACCTGTTTACCTTTATATTCTCACACACATTCTGGGCAGAGGAGCACAGGAGCAATTTGCCCAAAATATTACCATTGAATGATATGTCAAAAGTCAATAGTACTTCACTTGATTTGTAATGGTTTAAAATAAAAAAATATTAAGTTGGATGGGTTTTAAAATAGCTTTGTTCCCACTTGATTTGTTAATCAGTGTATCCTGTGTAGCCAGGAAATGTTCTCCACTCTTTCCATTAAAGTCCCAACTCTGCTAGGTACCCTTGAAACAAGCTTACTTTGTGTCTCTACAGTACTTTCCACTCCCATTTTGGCTTTTTTCCTTGGCACATAAAGAAATAGAGAGAGCAAACCTAGTTGGCACACATGACATTGAAAATATAAATATTTAAAAAGCTGTTTTCTGCTCCATCACATCCAAAATATAGCATAACACATTCACTGAGGAAAGTTTCTAGTAGCTTCCTAACTCATGGTAGGAAAATGTCAGAAAGGCTTGCAGAAGAGCTGACTTATATGGGTCATTGCAAATATGTGGAGATTTAAATGGATAAAAGTAAATACTCTTGTAGCTTACACCCATTTAATTCACAAGGCAACCAATAGCTGAAGATTAGTGAGGTTACACAGGATCTACTGACTCCAAAATTTTTCAAGAAACTGTCGATTTGAATTTGAGATGATAGTAGTTTTACTGAAAAGCTATAGTCTTTTCTTATACCTTATTGTCCAGCAAAGGCTGATTCAGTGCCTTCTTGGAAAAAGGAGAAAAACAAATGACAAAGAGCCTGTTGAAATTTGTTCACTACTATTCACAAATTGGGACATGACCAAATTCCTGATAATGTGAACTGGACTTAAGCCTAAGTAGAAATGAAATAATGAAATAAAATCTAACATTGGGGCTGAGGGGATAAGTCCTTTTGGGGGAAGTTCTCCATGCCTTGTACAACACAGGGATATAAATAGAAAAGTGAGAGCCTGATTATAGTTATACAGAGCATGAAAAGACAATGATACCCAAGAGTGAAGTAGAATTGCCACGATTTTAACTCTGGAGTGAATGTATACGCCAGGATATTTCAAAGTCTCCAGAAAGTCCCCAAAAGACAAGTATAAACTTAATTAGTGTTGTTGTTTGGGTTTTGTTGATTTTTAAAACCAATGTTTAAAAAAGTAGGAAGTGGGCCACATAGCACATGCCTTTAATCCCAACACTTAGGATGCAGAAGCAGGTAGATCTCTGAGTTTAAGGCCAGCCTGGTATACAGAGCAAGTTCCAGGACAGCCAAGGCTACACATAGAAACCACGTCTCAAATAAAAAGAAAAGGGTAGGAACTATTCTCAACTTATATTTGATCTTGGCATACTTTAATGTATCTTTACAAGTGGATAGTATAGAATTATCAGGAGTAGAGAATTGTATAGGGTTTTATTTCTATGCAACATTTCCCTTGATGTTTCCATAATATTTAGAAGTCAGTAAGTACTATTCATAATTTTAATATACACATGTTAATCAAGGCACATATATAAGAGTAAGTATTGGTATTAGTTTATTTCACTGATTAGCAGATATTTAGTTGTGTGGAAAGGCCTCTGTGTAGGTTAATTATATTACTGAGCAAAACATCAAAAAGTATTAACAGGTCGTAACTCCAATCCCAGAATAAAAACAAAACTTAAAGTTGGTATCAATAGTCCAGATAATGATACTTCCAAGGAACTTGGGCCACAGAAAACACTGTCATACTCTCCATATGACTTGGACTCTTTCCAATTGATTCTTAGAGTCCTGGAAGCAGTGGTTTATAAAGACACTGATCTGACCCCAGCCAGTCTTGTTTAGTTCTGGAAATTAATACACAGACACCAAGCAAAACAACTGTTAAAATAATTGTTGCTCAAGTCAACTATTAGATGCACTGCAATCCATGTTAGGACTGCAGACTGTAAAGAAACATCTGACATACAGGAATTAACTAAATTCTGTTCTTTCATCAAGCATAGCAAACTCTCCCTTGGTGTTTGTTAAAATGTTGTAACATTTTATACATCTTAGGAATTTGAATTTGAATTTTGGGTGCTATCCCAGGCTACTGCATTTTTAAAAAGCTCTGCAGGTGGCTTGTTTGAATACTACATTTTGAAAAAGATGGCTGTAGACCATCAAAGGTTGATTAACTGGAAAGAAGCCATGGCTCCAGTTGGTGGAAGTTTTCTAGTAAGTTAGAAGCAGGGAAAAAGAAATAAAATAAAATCACTTTGAAGTGTATGTTGTTCTTCTCTTTTTTCTTGTAATATTGTCAAAATTTGTTGGGTATCTATATTATTGAATTTGGAGAAAATGACAATAGATTTGACTTAAAGGTACCTAAAACAAAATCTGCCCTCTTTTGTTAGCAATCATCATTGTTCAGAATCAGAAATAAGAATACCCCTTGCAATCTGCAGGGTTGGTTCCCAGATACTCATCTCGCATACAGAATGACAAAGTTTTTGCATAAAATGATGTCTAACATTCATTACACTTTCAGTGATTTCTGGACATCATATAACATCTAATGTATTACAAGCTATATGCAAATAGTTGTTATACCATATTATTTAGAAAATAAAGTCCAGAATAAAAATATCTTCTTGTTTAGTGCAGAAGCAAATTATTTTCTATCTGATACTGGTTGAATCTCCCCCCTTAGATACAGAAGACTAAATCTGCCACCATTTGCCAACAAGACTGTGTAATGAGAAGTTTACTGATGTCGACATGGGGAGAAGCAGTTGGTAGGGAAGTGTTCTCATTTTTCTGAGAAAGTGTCTGGAAATATATCTCTCATATTGATTCTCTTCCTTTCTTTCCTTTATATATGACCAGGAAGCCTATAGAACCCTAATGAGTTATCAACCATCTTAAAAATCATAGTTGATGCTATCTTTAAAAGGCTCACTAAAAATAATACATTTTATGACATAATCTATCTTATATTTGAATGCCAAATAATTTACTGTGATTTATTAGACATTCATGTTCACATAAATTCAGTTATAAACAATATTTTTGCAAGCCTATAATTGTCTATAAAATTATTTCCATATTCAACATTGCACTCTGGTGACATTTTAAGATATATTATTCAGTGGGTTGGGACTATTCATATGCATACACTTATGATAACCTTATATAAAATTTTATCAATATTGTGTGTGTATATTATTAAGAAAAAGGAAAGACTGAGGATCTCTGCATCCACTTCCATCAGTTATTGGATGAGAGTTCCAAGACGACTGTTAGGGTGTTTAGTCATCTGATCACTAGACTAGGTCAGATCAGGCTTTCTCTCAACCATTGCCAGCAGTCTACAGAGGATATATCATTGTGGATTTCTGGGGACCTCTCGAGCACTCTGCCTATTCCTGTTCTCATGTGGTCTTCATTTATCATAGCCAGGCCCCAGGTGGAGCTCCAGGTGTCCAACTGTCCAGAAAGAGGAGGGAATGCAAGAGCGTGAATTGTTGAATCCAAGAATGCAAAAAGCACAGGGACAAATAGCCAAATGAATGGAAGCACATGAATTATGAACCAAAGGCTGTGGAGCCCCCAGCTAGAGCAGGCCCTCTGGATAAGTGAGACAATTGAATAGCTTTATCTGTTTGGGAGGCACCCAGGCTGTGGGACCAGGACCTGTCCTTAGTGCATGAGCTGGCTGTTTGGAACCTTGGGCTTACACAGGGACACTTTGCTCAGCCTGGAAGGAGGGGACAGGACCTGCCTGTACTGAGTCCACCAGGTTTAAATGAATCCCCAGGGGTGTCTTGGTCCTGGTGGACATGGGAATGGAGGGGACGGGCTGGGGGAAAAGTGGGGGGGGGGGCAGGAGAAGGGAGGACAGGGGAACCCATGGCTGATGTATAAAATTAAAACACATAATAATAATAATAATAATAATAATAATAATAATAATAACAACTTTAAAAAAAGAAAAAGGAATGAATCACTTCAAACTTAAACTTGGTTAGCTAATTTCAGAAACATTTGGAAATTCTATACTTGATGATCTCATGGAACCAGTGAACCATACAGAACATGAATTCTGATGAGCAAAACTATATTCTATACTATTGGTTAGCATACTTGTTCAGGTTAACCCTAATCACTTTCAGTGTTCCCTTATAAAATTATTCTAGGCTGTATAAAAAATTATTTGAGGTAGTTGCAACCAGAAGTACATACAAACTCAGCCTTCAGGAATTCACTAGACAGCATGCTTCAATATCTTAAACCTTCTCCATTGATTTTGAAGTGGATCACTTTTTTTCCAAGATAATCTAGTGTGCGTATCTTTAGGAAGTGGGAGAGTACCTAGATGAAGCAGGAGAATTTCACTGGAAGACTTCTTTGTTTGCCTACATGCCTTCCTCCTGCACACCCTCAACTCGTTCCCCTTTTCTCATTCAGGTACCAATGTGAAGTACAATAATACGCAAACATAATTATATATGTCTGTATATTACCCTAGTAACCTCTGATGCAAAACACACAAACTTCTTCGTTGGAAAGACTTTTGTCACTTTTTGTGTTTTAAGCAATTCTCTCTGTACTTTTTTCTCCTTTTATTCCATCTGGATTCTAAGTGAGCTTTTGTACTTAGATAGTTTATGTATTATAACAATTCTGTAGCCAATGTGACTTCACATCAAGTAGAGAAACCTCATTAGGAAATATAGACACTTATTATTCTGTCATGCATTTTTATATGGATACTTGATGATAACTCATAATGACTTTGGAAATTTTATTTACTATGCCATAAATCAAGTTAATTTTGCAACAAGTACACTTTTAAGCATATAACTAACTACAGAAATTAACTATTCTATATGTGATAATATTCACTGATATTTTAAAATATTTTTATTTAACTGCAATGAAGATGTTGATGATAATGTTTATATGTGATTACTCATGCCTATCTGATTGTTGTATGCTTTCATTATTAGACAGAGAAAAGCAAACAATCCCACACTTAAATTCAGTCATAAAAGTAATGTAGATTGTATTGCTTATGAAGTTGTTTTTGGAAGGACTTAAGAGAATCATTTAAAGAAAGCCTTAAGTTTTGTGGGGGGGTTTGTTGTTGTTTGTTTGTTTTGTTTTCTTGTTGTTTTGGGTCGTTGGCTCAATGAGAACAGAACTAAGGGTATAAGAATTTCAGCTTCTGTCTTTTTGCTTGTTTAAGAGTATAACAAAGATAGATCATGGCTTTCCTAAAAAGCCCCAGGCAATCTAGGATGAGGTCAAGTCTACACTGTAGGAATTGCAGAGCTTTGGGTACAGCAAGACTCAGTGCACACAGTATTTGTACAGAAAATACACACCAAATCAGAAACTCCTCTATTCTAAGATTTTCAAATGCATTTTAACTCCTTAGTGATAATACAGCAGGCATGAAAATATAATCATAACATACAAAGCTAATCACATATGCATATAGTTTGCATGCCTATGTTTTATATGCTTACTAGTCTTTCCCATAAACAGAGCTTCCTAAGAGAAGACTGAATCTAATTTTGCTTACTATATGAAAGGTAATACTATTCTAGTGGCCAAAGCAGAGCTGGAGTTCAAAGGTACATGTCCAAACACAGTAAAGCTAGATGGTCATTTAATTGTGTCATTTTTATTACTCAATAAAGCTCAACTGCTTTCTTATACAATATTACTAATATATCAAAAAGAAAGATTTGAGTAATCATATACATTTTGTCATATGAATCTCTATATATTTAAATAAATTATTTCAATAACTAAATTTAATTTCCTGTTTTGGAGCAAGAAAATAAAGAGAGTGTATTTGAAAGACAAAGGGTACTCTAGTGATCATTTGATGAATTGTGAATAATTACATCTGCAATTGTTAAGCAAACTCAAAACACATCAGACAATAATAGCATGTTAACTGAGTGAGTTAATTACAAGAACCATACATGCATTTTCTATGTTTGGTAGGAATAGAGCTCATATGGGTTTTACAACTAATTATACACTGAATTATTGTAAATATCCTTCACAGTGAATTTAATAGAAAGGGATATAAATGAAGAATAAAAGATAAAATGGAAACTTTGGTTTTACTATTTGCTATTGACTAACAATATATTTATAAAAATAACTGCAAGTCTTAGAAAGCTATACAGTCGAGTAGTTTGTGTTACATACATGATATTATAGCTTTTATTAAAGATGTGTTTTCTTAGTTAACAATGTTAAGCTGCATTTTATATCATAAAGGGACATACAATTAAACATTCTGATGGTCCTAAAATATGTTTTGTTTAACCAGCCAGCCATCCTCCCATGTCTAAACTGTTTCCGTCTTCAAGGGTTAATTTCACATCATAGCCAGTCACTTACTTAGGGGAAATTAGTCTCCAGAATAAATAGTTCTCCCACTCTCCACTGACTTTCACACTATACCCTAGAGACTGTAGTAATCCAACACAACTCACAATTATTTGCAGCTTTGTTTCCCATGTAGGACAATAGCCTTATTTTAAAGACAATGGTTACATAGTAATTTCATATAGTGTTTATAATTGGGAATGAATAAATAGTTTTAGAGAGTTATCCAATTATAGAGATGAGAAAATGAAGCCCAGTGGGTAAATTTAATGACCTATTATTATATCATAACCCTGGTAAAGTGATGGTAGAAAGTTAATCCAAAAGTACCCTAAAATGGCTGATGGTCAAATAGAAACACAAATTCAAGGGATAACAGATAAGATAAGTTACTGAAATTATTCTGATACTTACTCATTTTCAGTCGAATTAATCTAGTCATGATATTTGGAAACATACATGAAGAGGATAAGTGACCCTATGCCCTACAGTAAGAATGGTTAGTGTGACCCACAATACCAGGGACTTGAAATTATCTGTTCTCTATGTGTGAGTTTGGTCACAGCACCCAAATCATGTATGTGGCTTGACAAGTAGTGGGGACTGATACGATCAGATTCCTGCTCATTGCATTAATTTCTGTCTGAGAGAAATGAATTCAACCTCAATTCATTTCCTTAAGTCTGGACAAATGACCTAATCTACAAAGCAAATGTGTTCAAACCAAAAAAAAAAAAAAAAAGAAAAGAAAATCCTACAATATAATGGAAAGATCAGCAATATTGGCACAAAACTCAGTGACAATATCCACTTAAGGAAACCACAGAATCAATGAACATAAAATATTAATGGTGGTTAAGACTTCAGGATTGAGTGTGTTGGCAGAGAGTCCACTCTGATTATGAGTTCGCATTTGCATTCGAAAATAAAAATATGATCATCAAATCATCTAAGTTAACAACTCAAAATGTATCTCTAATAAATTTTTAAAAATTAATTTTAAAGAAACTGTATTAAAGTATTAGAAAATATACAATTCTTCAAATAGGTGCTGTCTGTAACATAATAGACTCGAAAATCATGCTCTATAATGTGGTGGGTATTGTGTTCCCTGAAATATTGTGTGTTCCCCAAAATAAACATATCTGGGGTCAGAGAACAGACAGCCACTAGAACAAAGCCAAAAATGGTGGCTAGAAAATAGGAAGAGTAAGCCCTAACAGAAGTTGGGTGGTGGTGGTACACACCTTTAATCCCAGCACTTGGGAGACAGACCTAGCCAGATCTCTGAGTTCAAGGCCACTTTAGAAACAGCTAAGCAGGGTGATCCACGCCTTTAATCCGAGGGAGTGGGGGCAGAAAGAAAAAGGTATATAAGGCGTGAGGACCAGGAACTAAGGAGGAAAAAGCATGTAGTTAGTTTAAGCTTTGGAGCAACACAGTTCAGCTGAGATTCATGTGGAGGAGGACTCAGAAGCCTCCAGCCTGAGGAAACAAGATCACCTGAGGAACTAGCAAGGTGAGATAGCTGTGGCTTGTTCTGCTTCTCTGATCTTCCAGCATTCGCCCCAATAACTGGCCTCGGGATTGAGTTTTATTAACAAGACTCTTTAAGATTCATGTTACACTATAACTTTTTTCCTACATTCTATTAACATTTATTTGCGTGAGCATACATGTGCGTGCATGTCATGATGCATACGAGAAGGTGAGATTTTCAGGAGATGATCCTCTCAGTCCATGAGTCCAAGGATTGAACACAGGTCATCAGACTTGGGAGCAAGAGCCTTTAATCTCTGAATGAATTTATTGCTCCCCCCATTTTTTGTATTTTTAAACATCTCACACATAGTGGTTGTATTATATTTAGTGAGTATGGGCCAAACAAATAATTGCTCAGTTTTGTGACTGTAGCATAATATATTTAACTGTTTTGTTAAGGATACTTGTATAAATTCTATTGTTTCTCTGAAAAATGTTTCTAAAAATATCAAATTCCATTAGAATCATGAAAAATATGAACCATATATGCTACTTAATAAACTAATACAACCTATAATCCTAAACATAAAATATTTGTATTTTATAAATAATGATTTTTAAATAATCTATGCCACCAGCCTGTCTTCTACAGCATGTTTTTAATTAAATTGGGTAATATTATATTTAAATCTTCTTCCTTTGGGATATATTCTACTTTGATACTGGTAACATTGACGGAGTGCAAATAAAACCTTCCCTACCCCATGGCGATGTAGCACAAGACACAAAGTGGCTGAGTCATGTTAGCTAGTCTTAGACCAGCAAACAGGGTTCCTGCTCTTCATGTCATTTTGAAGTAAAGGGTAAAATTCATAATTACAGAATAGATATTCTAACACTTATTATACTGTTCAATCATAAATATAGTAAAAAGTAACTTAAAAATTATACTCTACATCACATTGATTTTCCTTGTGTTATCTTCAAGTATAATTTATTTTTATATTTTTCCACTTTTGTCCTCCATTCCTCTGCTTTTCTAGGACTGAAGCACACAATAGCCTCCTTTCCACTTTCATGGCATATGTGTACTGTTGTACTTCCTGATAGCTAGTGTCATTTATCACCTTTGTAGGTTCATGGCTTTTACTTGTCCATATCCCTATATAAATTATATATATATAAGTTAAGAGAGAACATGTAGTATTTGTCTTTCTGAATCTTAGTTACTATGATTACTATGTTTAATATAACATTTAACAAATCAATTAATTTCTTGATCTTTTCATAATTTCATTTTCTATATATCTAAAAATATTTCCATTGTGTTTAGGAACTACATTTTATTATCCAATTGTTGATGGACATCAATCTGATTCCATTTCCTTGCTACTTTGAATGTTAAACCTATACATAAAGACGGGCAAGTGTCTGTGAAGTAGAATACAGAGACCTTTAAACATGTGCTTAGGAGAGGTACAGCCAAGTCATCGGTATGATGGCTCAATGTGTCAACTTGACCCATCTGGCATAAGGGAACCTCACTGGAGGAAGGACTGACCTTTGGGCACATCTACAGGGCATTTTCTGAATGCTGATTCATGTAGAGAAACCCAACCTACTATGAAAGTACCATTCCTGGGTAGGTCAGCCTGGCCAGTATAAGAAAGGCAGTTGAGCAAGGCAAGGTAAGCATGCAGATACTAATCTTTTCATATTTTCCTCCTCTGTTCCTGCCTTCTGGTTGATGCCTAGAGTTCCTGCATCTCTGAATTTGGAGTCTCTAAAGGATGGACTGTAAGTTGGAAGCTAAATAAACCCTTTGCTCTCCAAGTTTCTTTTGGTAATTGTAATCATTACAGGAACGGAAACTAAACTACAGTATGTGCCAATTCTATTTTTAATTTATGTAGACATCTCTGTAGGGATTTGTATAATGGGGGCACCAGCAAATAATGGTTCCCCTTTCCTAGGTCCTTACTAGCATTATGTCCTCTGTTTTGTATTCTTTTTTTGTTTGTTTGTTTTTGATGATGGTCATTCTGACTGAGGTAAGAAGGATTATCAAAGTAGTCTTAATTTGCATTTCCTGATGGTTAAGATGTTTAATGCCTAAAAATTTATATAGTGCTATTTGTGCTTAATCTTTTGAGGGAAGTCTGCTCATTTCCTTAGCTCATTTATTGATTGGCAATTTGATAATCTAGTGTTTTGTTTGTTTATTTGTTTTCAGTTCACTATACTTTTCTAGACAAAACTTTCCTGGCTGAAATACAGCTGTTAAGATATTTCTCCAAATCTGTGGGTTGTCAGCTCATTCCTTTGTTTTGCAGAAATGCTTGAATATCATGAAATGCCATTTGTTAATTCGTGGATGTTTTCCCTCTACAATTGGAGTCTGTTATCAAAAGTTCCTGTCTGAGTTTGAGGCTAGCCTGGTCTACAGAGCAAGCTCCAGAACAACCAGGGTTACATAGAGAAACCCTCCCTCAAGAAACAAAACAAAACAACAAAAACAAAACTAAACAAAAAAAAAACACAAAAAAAGAAAGGAAAAGAAAGTTCTTATCTATACCTGTATCTTAAGTGCTTTCCCCTCGTAGTTTCAGAATTTCATGGTTTAAATGAAGGCATATTTTCTAGTTTGCTTAGAAATAATGCAATACAGGGAGGGAAGTATTTATTTCAGCTTACAGGTTTAGTCCATCAGAAAGTAGATAAAAGTCTGGAACTCAACTTTGAACTTGGAGACAGGAAGTGAAGCAGATCATGAGGGAAGAAGCTTGTTTGCTTACACACCCATACACCCCACCCCGCCACTACCCCACTTCCCTCCCCACTTACTCTGTCATATACAGCTCAGGTCCAGCTGCCTCAGCAAGGCACAGTTCACAGTATGCTGGGACTTTCCACATCAATTATTAATATAGGAAATGTCCTCCATGAGAGTGCCCTCTTTCCAGTGTGTCAAATCCATAGTTGAAGCTAAGTGTAACAGTATTTGATGTATTTTGAATTGATTTTTGTGGAGGATGAGAGATGTGTCTCATTTTCATCGTGGAGGTCTTTTACCCTTTTGGTTAAGTTTATTCCACTTCATTTCTGTAAAGCAATTGTGAATGGGATTTTTTTTTTCTGATCTCTCAAAAAGTTCATTCTTGGTATATATAAAAACTATTGATTTTTATATGCTACTGATGTATTTTATAATTCTACTTAAGTTTATCAAAATTATGAGCTTTCTTGTAAAGTGTATAGGTTTTGCTTTATGAAGAGAAACATGGCATTTGTGAACAGACATAATTTTATTTCTTCCTTTTCTATTTTTGTCCATTTTATATCTCTTTTGTTATTGCATTGTTTAAGATTTTAAACACCATATTAAAAGAGAGGAGAAAACAGAGACCTCTACATTGTTCCATATTTTAGAAGAAATGCTCTCAGTTATTCCTTGCATTGTATTACTTGGGCTTTATATTTGTCATGTACTATGTTAGACTTGAAGGCATTTTAGGACTGACCCTTCTGTCTCTAAAGACTTGTAGCTTTGAATCTCATCTCTTGACTCCTGGGTAAGGGAAAATCTTAAGGAAGTGAAGAGTTAAAATTCTCCGAATATAAGAATTAAAATGACACCTGAAGAGGGCACAGTATCAGTACTTTTATGAATAACTAAAGAAAGGGTATTTCTTTCTGATCTCTGGTCCTTGGTGGAAATACACACTTTAACCTACCCAAAAATAAAGATTGCATTACACATTCTACTCCTTTATGTTAAGATCTTATTCAGCTGGGTCCATTGGTCACTTGTCCAAGTGCAACCCACCAGGAAAGCTGGTTCACCTGAAGATTGGCTAGGGATATGCTAATGACAATTAAGCCATCCCTTAGTGAGAACATGTACTAATTCACCCAGAAGCTCCTGCTTCAACACAGCTGCATATGGGGCCTCACTTCTCACCTTCAGAGTTCCAACTCATGCAAGATTTTCCTTTTCTCTATTTCTGTGTCTCACAACATCACCTAAAACACTATTCACACCTACCTGACAGGCAGGGTCTTCTCACTCTTTCTCTAAAAGACTTTTCCTCTAGAGAGCTGCTTTCAGACCTTCACTGCTGAACTTGACTGCTATCTTGAACTTTATCTCAGAAAATATGATTTTCCTTTTTCTTCAATTCCATCTTTATCATTCCAGCAGCTTCTGATAGTTACAGCTTGCATGAACTGCTTTTATTTATTTCGCAAACTCTAATAAAAATAGTCCTCTGGCTCCCAACTGAGTCCTTTTAAAAAAATTATCAATGGGTCTAACAGTTTGCAAAAAGAAAAAAAAAAAAAAAACAACAAATGAACAAATGAACAAAAAAAACAACAGAAAACAAACCTCAAAAAACAAAAACCCAATGCCCCAGTAGTATCTAACTGATGATTGTAAGATGTCCTTGCAGTTTTAGTATCAGTATAGTACCAGCTTCATAGTATTAGGCCAGTATTCCTTTATTCTATGTGAAGCCCTTTACGAAGAATTGGTGTTCCCTAAATTTGTTGGTATTACACATCACAAAACAAGCCCTAACCAATAAACTAAAGAGAGAGACAATTGCTTCTATCATATCAGTGTAATAAAAGGACAAATAAATATTAATGCAAACTTCAGAAATTATATTTTGGCATACTAAACAATACTCTTTGAATAAACAGGGACCTCTGAAGAAAACTCAAGCAGGAAATGAACAGAAATACAGATAAACCCCCATACAAACATAAATGCAAAACTATTGAATAAAATTGTTGCAGCCCCAATCCAAGAACACATGAAAGAGACCATCTACCATGATCAAGTGGGCTTTATTCCAGAGGTGCAAGGATGGCTAAATACACTGAAATCAACAAGTGAAAACCACCATACAAACAAAGTGGAAGAAAAAAAAAAAGATCATCTCATTAGATGCAGAACTGGCCTTTGACAAACCCAACATTCTTTCAAGGTAGAAGTCCTGTAGAGACTAAGAAAGGATACAAAGGACATACCTATGCATAATAGGTCCACAGGCAATATCAACTTAAGAGAAACTTTTTAAAAATCCACTAAAAACAGGAACAAGACAAGGTTGGTTACTTTCTTCATATCTATTCAATACAGTACTTGAAGTCTTAGCTAGAGCAATAAGACAAGTGAAGGAGATCAGTGGTATACAAACTGGAAAGGAAGAAGTCAAAATATCTTTTATAGATGATATGACACTATGCATAAGTGATCTTAAAAGTTCTACTGGGAACTCCTACAGCTGACAGTTTCAGCAAAGTAGCTGGATATAAAATTAATACACAAAAATCAATAACCTTCCTTTATACAACTTACAAATGGAAAGAGAAAGAAATCAGGGAAACAATACCATTCATAATAGCCTCAAATTTTACAGATAGATAGATAGATAGATAGATAGATAGATAGATAGATATTAATATTGGGGTAACTCTAACCAAGCAAGTAAAAGACTTGTATGATAAAAACTTCAAATCTTCAAAGAAAGAAACTGAAGAAGATATCAAAAGTCAGAAAAATCTCATATATCTGTAGTATGAACATAGTAGGATGACATCCTACCAAAAGCAATGTACAGTTTCAGAGCAATCCACAGCAAAATTCCAACTAAAAGGACAATTCTCAACTTCCTATAGAAAACAACAACAACAAACCAGAATAGCCAAAATGATCTTGAACAATAAAAGAACTGCTGGAATTTCCACCATTTCTGATTTTAAATTTTACTACAAAGCTCTAGTAATAAAAAACAGCATGGTATTGGCATAAAAATGGACTTGTTGATCAATGATATCAAATTGAAGATCCAGACATATATCCAAACACCTATGGACATTTGTATTTGATAAAGAAGCCAGAAACAACACATTGAAAATAAGATAGCATCTTCAAAAATGGCACTAATTAAAGTCCACGTCATGTAAAAGAATGCAAATAGATTCATACTCATCACCCTGCACAAAATTCAACTCCATGTGAATGAAAGAACTCAACATAAAACTATTTATACTGAACCTAATAGAAGAGAAATTGGGAAATAACTTTGAACTCATTGGCACAGGAGACAGCCTCCTACACAGATACTGAAAAAGCAGGCACTAAGATCAACAACTAATAAATGAGACCTTTATACTAAGGACATTGCCAATTGGACAAAGTGGCATCCTACAGAGTGGAAAATGATTTTTACCACTCCACATCTGATAGAGGACTAATACCAAAAATATATAAAAATTCAAGAAACTACATATGAAAAAACTAAATAATCTAGTAAAAAAAATGATATACAGATCTAAACAGGAAATTCTCCATAGAGGATACTCAAATGGCTGAGAAACACTTAAAGAAATGTCCAACATCCTTAGCCATCATGGAATTGCAAATCGAAGCTACTCTGAGATTCCATATTTCACATTTCAGAATGGCTAAGATCAATAATACAAGTGACAGCTCATGCTAGCCAGGATGTAGAACAAAGACAACACTCTTCTATTGCTGTTGGGAATGCAAATTTATACAACCACTATGGAAATCAGTATGGCAGTTCCTCAGAGGTTGGAAATCAATCCAACTCAAGAGCCAGCTATACCACTCGAGCATATACCCAAAGAATGATTCATTCTACCACAAGGGCACTTCCTCCACCATGTTCATTGCTGCTCTGTTCATAATAGCCAGAAACTAGAAACCTAGATGTCCATACACTGAAATACAGACAAAGAAAATGGGGTACATTTGCACAATAGAGTATTAATCAGCTGTCAAAAAATAATAACATGAACTTTGCAGGCAAATAGATGGAACTAGAAAACAATCATCCTGAGTGAGGTCATCCAAACCAAGAAAATAAATGTGGTATGTATTCATTTGTCTATTATATTAGACATTAAATAATGATAACAAGGCTGTATCTATAGACACTGAGAGGTTAGATCGAGAGGAAGGGACTAGGGGGATTCATGGGTCTCCCTGAGGAGGTAGAATAGATTTGATTGGTGGACAGGAGTTAGGGGGATATGAATGGGAAGATCAGGTATGGAGAGAGGTTGGGGTTGAGGGATAGAATCAGGGAGAGATAGTTAGGATTGAGGGACATTTGAGGGATAGTATGGAAAACTCGTACAGTAGAAACTTCCTGAAATACATGAAGACAATTCTAATGAAATCGCCATATAATAAGGGTAATGGAATCCCAACTGCCCATCTCTTGTCACCAAAGGAAGCTTCCAGTGCTGGAAATGGGTCCAATACAATTGAGCTGTTGTCCAAAATGGTTCCATTGGAATATCCAACAATCCAGGCTGTTGCCAAGATAATAGATTGCTCTCGAAAAGGAGATTGCAAGCCCCATTGGTAAAGAAAACACCCACACAACTCAATAAACATGGAGGGGTCAAGCTGCTGCCTACATAGAACCTTCACCATTATGTAGTGTCTTTGGTATGGGAAAATACTGTATAGGCTACCAAAAGGAAACACCAACCCACCCACAAAACCTTTGATTTACAATGCTCTCCTGCCTATAAAATAGGCTACGACAAAGATGGCACAAAGTTTGTTGAAGTAATCAACAATATCTGATTTAATTTTAAGGCTCAACCCACAATGCTTGATGACTAAGAACCAGAGACTAGAGAGGCACAAGTCTACAGTACTATCAAATACTACTAGAGCATCAAAAAGTAATAAAAAATGTCTTTGATGATAGGTCGGTACTTTATTCAGCCATCATCTGAGAAGCTTTCTCCTGTGGCAGATAGGATCAAATACAGAGACTCATAGCCAACTTTAAGCAAAGAGAGAGTCCTTGGAACATGTAACTCTAAATGGGATGTCTCCATCAAATCTTAACCCTCAGAGCTCATCAAACCCCAAGGAAGAAGGGGGAAATGTGTAAGTGCCAGAAGGGATCGAGGACACCAGAACAAGGCCCTCTGATTCAACTGTGTGAAGATTATATGCGCTCACAGAGACAGAAGCAGCAAGCACAGGACTGACATGGATCTGTACCAGGTCCTATGCATATATGTTATGGCTGCTAGTTTAGCATTTTTATGGGACTCCTGAGGACGTGAATGAGTGGGTCCCTTATTCTTGTGTCTCCTCTTGGGCTCTTTTCCTTCCGTTGGTATTTGCCTTGTCAAAATTTGAGGTGATAACTGTTTTCTCATGTTATATTTTATTTTGTTACGTCTTGTTATCTCTTTAGAAACCTGTTCTCTGTTGAGACACAGAAGGCGAGTGTGGCTCAGCAAAGAATAGAGGTGGGGAGCAAGTGGGTAGGGTGGAGGGGAACCTATGATCAGGATATACTATATCATAAAAGAATCTATGTTTAATAAAGGGGGAAGTATAACCTAAAATACCACAAAAAGTTTATAGAACCAACTCAAAATGATAGCACAACCTCTCAGTTCATCTGGGATATAGCACAGGTTATATTAAAAGAAAAATTTATAATTCTAAGTGTATTTAGGAATAAATAAGAAAAATAAGAGTGATCTCAAGATAATAATCTAATGATGAGCCTTAATACTAGCAAGAAACGAGAAATCAAACTCAAATTCAGTAGATCCAAGAGACATAGAATGTTAGGCTATAAACTAATGAAATAAAGGAAACATAGTCAAGTCAAGTGCTGATTCTTTGAAAACATTAAAATGACATTGAGCAAGTTCTGGTCGAAATAATGGAAAGAGAAAGAAGATTCAAATTAAAAATTGGAGATAAAATGAGATTATTGAAACAGATTCAAAAGGAATCTAGATCATTAGGGATCCCTTAAAAACTTACATCTCAAAAATCTGGAGAACATGGATAAGTTTTAAAAATATAAAAGTTCAGCTCCAGGATACTAAACACAAACAGAACCCATGACAAACAAAGCCATTGATGCCAGCCCATAACAAGTAGGGTATTGATGCAGTAATTAAAATTCCCCTTACAAGGAAAATCCCAGGACTGCAGGGATTCACTGCTGAAGTTTACAAAACTTTCAAGAGAGATCATTTTTCTTTATATGTTTAGTCCTAGCAGGAATTCAGAAAATTTCATATGGCTTGAAGGCTTGAAATAATAACTTTGCAAAAATAATAATCCACATATCTTTTGAAACATATGAAAAAATAGTGAAAGGTGTAACTTGAAGAGAGATGGAATATTTCAATTGGAACTGCTTGTTTCTTTTTGGTCAGGGAGACATTTTCCTTCCTGTAGTTTTAACTCATACCAATGTACAGGGCTGTGCTCTGGACTGCAAGGATGGAGCTCTACTAATGTAATGTTCATTGTCTGTTCAGCAGTGGGTTAATGACTGCTGTAGAATTTTTTTTTTCTATTATTGAAATTGGATCTAAAATGAAAGGCTTTCTTTTCCCAATCATTAGGACTTTCATGAAAGGGAAACAGTGTGTCTATGTTTAGATGTTAATCAACTGACAATGTTATTTCCTTTTAGAACAATTTGTCTCCCCAGGCTCCTCCCCGCCTCCTGCCTTGATTGGAATGTCTTTAAAGAACGCAACTCATGTACATGAAAATAGACGCGTGCAAGTTTAAGAGGAAGACATTGGATGATGTCACAGGGCCATTTAGAGCTGCACTTAGATTTGTAATTCTCATCTTTCTGGTGGCTTTTTTCAGAATCAGGCTTGTAGCTTAAAGGTAGAACCCAAGCTTTATCTGCAGCAGCTCTGGATATGATCTCTAGCACTGACTAAATAAATAAGCAGGTAATAAAGAAATAAGTACATTTTAATTTGTGAATGTACATCCTTAATTCATTGAAATCTTTAAAAACTGTGTAAGAAATAGGCCCTTCCCAACGTCTGAAAAATGAAATAAAGTCTAAAGCCCTCCATTCAGAAAGAAACTGTTCACAGCTTCCAGTTCAGCGCATTCTGCCTCTCACAAAGGAACTCCTCATGTCTCTTTCCCAGAGCCGGCCTCTAGAAAACAATAAGATAATGTGTCTACATGAAATGCCAAACATTCAAATATTGATAGACCTTCCATAGTTCTTTAATTCTTTTTACATTCTCACTTACTTATTTAATTATTTTTCATTGTGGCAGGTTGGCCTACTGCTGAAAATCTCAAACATTGAGATATTTTAAAAATTCATAAAGATGTAAACAGTTCTCTGATATGGTTTATGTACCAAGAAATAAAATTACGTTTTGTCTTTAGGCTACGGCCCTAAAACAAACTGATTTTGTAATAGCAACTAAAAGAGTAGAGAATTAATTTCCTTTTCTCCTTCAGACACATCTATAGGGGAGCAGTGTGCTTATTTTCTTCTTGCCCAAAAGCTCCTTGGGTAGACTGAGAAACAGAAGGACTCAGATGAGGTAACATGCCTATAGTAACAGAGAGGCAGGGAAGGAACCCGTGTGCAATTCACATGTGTTAAAAGTATCGTAGAAGTGGAAAAGAAATGTAAATGTTTAAACCCAAACGAATTCTTAAAGATATTCTTCCAATATTTAATTTTTTCTCTACATTTGAGACTTCAAAATGTGTAGGTCATATATACTTGGTTAAAATGGACAGACTGTAAAAGCACACATTTTTTCTTAGTAAAATGCTTTGCTGGTCCCAGGACAAGGAGACCATCTAGCTAAACAAAAGATGTGATGGGATCTCACAAACTATATCCCTCATCAAATGACATTTCTACTTGTTAAAGAACCTTTGGAAAACTGCATACACTGTTGTTATTGTTCCTTTCAGCGATTCCTGTCTGTTTAGAATTTGTAGGTTAGAAATTAGTATCATCTGCCAATGAGTCACTTTCACGCCTTTTCCAGTCAACTCTTTGTTAGTCCCAATGACAACAATGAAAATAATTCATAGATGGAAAAATAGGAAACTACGATAGAGAATAAATTAAAGCAATTGAGAAAGGTGTAATTTAGAACCCTGGATCTTCAAATGAAAGGCCTGAGGAACTGAAGTGCTATTTTAAAATTGCCCAAGTTGCTGTTTAGGTTAAAGTTTTGCATGTCATTTTGGCAATAATTTCAAACTTAAATAATAACCAACATTGAGAGGTTCTAAAATCATGTTCTGGGGGGTAACCTTGTTACTACAAATGAAACTACACAGGAACAGATAAGGACGGCTTGGAGGCCTTCTCATCCCAGGGCAGGCTGCCTCTGGTTTTGCTACCAGTCTTTCTCACAAAACCTTATAATCCGAGTAGATAACAATTTTAATTTTTTAGAGAGTTCTCACTTTTCCTACACATGTGCTTTTAATCACACCACTTTCACATAAAATATTCTAATTGAAGAAATGCAGCTGATGAGCTACATTTCCCTTTAAGCACATCTCAACTGTCAGTCATGGTATAGGATGTCGTCTGCAGGGCTGAAAATGATCTTCATTCACTGAATGTCCAGGCTTCTCTTCCACTCATACAACCATTGTTTTCTGCACCGTGTCATGACTATTGATGTAGCTGTTCACATCCTTTCTCAGCTGCATGTATTCCAAGAGAGGCATCTTATCTGGAGGTCTCTGAGAAAGGGAAGATTATCTCTTGGGGGTCAAGCAAAGCTGTCCAGTGATGCTGAATATACGTTGTTAAATGGAAGCTTGAAGTGTCCCTATTTCCCTTATTCAATATTTATGCAAAACTATGCAGAGCCTATTGTTGATATACCATACCCAAGAACATAATATTGATGTGTTGTCATAAATCCTGACTTGGCATTTATTATGTTTTTAGAAGATGGCCATTCTGCAGTCTTATAAAGAAAAATCAATTCATAAGTTATTTGCTCTAAGCATGCAAAGCTATATTCCTGAAAAGCTGATTCTTAATTATACAAGCATTACTTACATTATTCATAATTTTCAAATAATAAAACACAGAGTTATTTTCTCATAGCAAATGAGGTGATTTGTCAAATTACATGTTGAAAGAAAAATTTTTTAATAACGTCAAAAGATGACAGTTAAATTACCCCTAGTTTTTATATTCAAACACAGGCAGAAAAATCTGATCTCAAAATAATAGGTCAGGATTTACCCTACACTTCACTAGTGTTGTTAGTGACTGAAATGGTCTAAAACTATTCAGAAGTGGAGGTGTTTGATCTCTGTATACAGCTTTTGAATTGAGTAGAAGGTTTAACTATGTACATTACTTAACTCTTAGATGGAACATAGTATCATGCAGAAAGTGTTTTACGAGCTTTGAATAGAGTGATTTGTTGAGTGCGTTTAAAGTATTGATCCATGTTTTACATATAAGTAGAGTAAAGCACAGGGAGGGTACGCCAAGTACAGTCATCCATAGGTATCTGTGGTGCATTGGTCTCAGAAAATAGTCATCTATGTGTATATGTGGTACATTGGTCTAAGAAAGTACAGTCATCCATAGGTATCTGGGATACATTGGTCTCAGAAAATATAGTCATCTATGTGTATGTGTGGTGCAGTGGTCTAAGAAAGTACAGTCATCCATAGGTATCTGTGGTACATTGGTCTTAGAAAATACAGTTGTCCATGTGTATGTGTGGTACAGTGGTCTAAGAAAGTACAGTCGTCCATAGGTATCTGGGGTACATTGGTCTCAGAAAATATAGTCATCTATGTGTATGTGTGGTACATTGGTCTAAGAAAGTACAGTCATCCATAGGTATCTGTGGTACATTGGTCTTAGAAAACACAGTCATCTGCTGGGGGATATCTTTCTGTATGTTGTGAATATATGTTGTTCCCATTGGTTAATAAATAAGCTGTTTTGGCCTATGGCAAGGTAGCTTAGAGGCAGGCAGGAAATCTAAGAAGACAGACAGGAAGGAGAAAGGCAGAGTCTAGAGAGATGCCAGCACCTCCAGGAGAAGCAAGATATGAAAGTACCTATAAGACATGGTCATGTGGCAACTTATAGATAAGTAGAAATGGGTTAAGTTATAAGAGCTAGCTAGCAAGAAGCCTGCCATAGGCCATAAAATTTGTAATTATTATTAAGACTTTGAGTGATTATTTTATAAGTGGCTGTGGGACTACAGGGTTGGATGGGACCAGAGAAGACTTCTGCCTATGGTCATCCATGTATATTTGTGGTAAATTGATCTAAGAAAGCATAGTCATCCATAGACATTTGATTGGTACATTGGTCTTAGAAAGTATAGTCATCTATCGTTATCTATGGGACGTTGGTCTTAGTACAGTCATCTATTGGTATCTGTGGTATGTTGGTCTTAGATAATACAGTCATCCATGTATATTTGTGGTACATTGGTCTAAGAAAGCATAGTCATCCATAGGCATCTGTGGTATATTAGTCTTAGAAATTTCAATCATCCATAGTTATATATGGGATGTTGATCTTAGAGAATACAGTCATCCACATGTATCTGTGGTACACTGGTCTTACTAAGTACAGTATCCACATATATGTGTGGTACATTATTGGTCTTACTGAGTATAGTTATCTATGGGACATTGGTCTTAGACAGTATAGTCAACCATAGGCATCTGTGGGATATTGGTCTTAGACAGTCATCCACATGTATCTGTGGTACATTGGTCTTACTAAGTACAATATCTACATATATGTGTGGTACATTGGTCTTACTGAGTACAGTCATCCATAGTTATCTATGGGACATTGATCTCAGTACAGTCAACCATAGGCATCTATGGGACATTGGTCTTAATAAATACAGTCAACCATAGACATCTGTGGGACATTGGTCTTAAAAAGTACACTCACCCATAATTATCTATTGGATGTTGGTCTTGGTACAGTCATCCATTAGTTATCTATGGGATGTTAGTCTTAAAAACTCTGATAAAACAAAACATTGTATACCTGAATCCCTTTTAGGAATTGATGTAGTATTTGCTTATTACATAGGCACACTCTTCCCTATACCTCACCACCTAATAATGTAAATATGTGTTTATATCAACATGCTAAATAAAGAAGGCATGACTCTTATTTGAAATTCACCATATTTTCCATTGATAATATGCAAGTGAACAGATATCCTTAGCATGGTTCTTCAATTTTCTGAGGAAATAGCGTTGTATCCTCTCCATTTTATTTTATAAGCTGTGATTGAAATCAAGATAATAAATGTGAATTGTTGTCTATTTAAATTTAATTTTTTTTTTTTACTTTCAAAGGAGAAGATTGAATGCTGAAGAATATATCCAGCCCTATTATGAGGCTCATTTAAAAGTTCTGCATTGCCAATGTGCATTATGAAATATGGATTACAGAAGCTGCCTTCACATTAATACTTTGCTATATATTGGACAATCAATTTTTCAGAGTACAAAGTTACTTTGAAATGTCACTTTCTTCCTTCAGGGAAGGGATCTAAATAAACTTACACAAATAATGCCTTCTACTTCTGGTTCTTCAACAAAGCATTGATGTCTTCATCCTTATTTTAGTAACTTTGCTTTGCTGACATAATTCTCAAAGCAAATACCATGCCACTAGTGCATAGTTGGTGTCAACCAGTTTTGTGGACAATGGCATAGCAGTTTCTAATGTTTTCACTCTTTCTTTCTAACATGATTTCTATCTGACAAGATACTTATTTTCAGGGAATTAATAACCTTGCCTTTTTTTCTTCACTCCATCTTTTGTATCAATAATGATATGCAAAATGGCAGTAAACCAATGCTGTCATCAGCCAATAGTCTTTTCTCGCCACCAGGTGATGTTAATGATTTTATCATTTCTGCCCTTACGGCTTTCCTGGCCAACCTCAGCTTCTCTGTAGTCAAGGTGCCTAGAACATCATTAACATTTCCTTCACTAAATGTTAATTTCTTCACATACTTCTCCTAATTTCAGGGACTGATTGCTTCCTTAGTCTTAATCAGACACATTAGACTTTATATCAACCTGGCCTTACTTTGTCCCCTTTGGATAGTTTATGTACTATTACAGTAATCAAAGGTTTAAGCAAAACAAAAACTTATGCTATTTAATTGTGCTCAGTAACAGTCTGCTTTTGTAACATCAACAAATACACTTTTTTTTTTTTTTTTGGTTTCTACTATGCAAATAAATAACTCCAGATAGATACAGCTATCATGAAGTGGACCTAAATCCACTGAGGTTCTTTTCAACTGAAGCACACCCTAACTAGATTTTCAGCCTTTGTATATAATTCTTATGGTATTATATATTCTTTTTTCTTTCTGGTATTTTGCTATGTTGCTTAAGCTAACTGTGAACTGGGCATCCCACTGCATCTATACCCCACTTCTAGGGTTATAGGTATATGTCACCATTCTTGGCTGCTTAATTTCAAGTACAATGTCGTGGTGGTTAAGAACTGAGCAATCTCCACTGTTGGTTTTTCTTTCTGCTAATACCATTTGGCAACTAAGTCTAAAGGAAATTCCATGCCTAGGAAAGACATTTTACCATTTAAAAACATATCAAATTCACCGATGATCACATTTTAAGATGTTGTCATTATTGCTTAAAAATTTAAATTTAAATGATTTGTTCTAATTGGGATACTAGAGTTCAGTGTGCAGTTAACTCATTCAAAAGAAAGCAAACAGTAGGTACAATTTCCAAGAATGAAGAAATGTATTCCTACTGAAAGTCGATAGAGAAGAGAAACCCACGCAACAGATCTGAGGTTTTCAATACTGCTGGGTATCTCTTCAATGTGTTAAAACACACTTGTGAGTCTTCTACAATTGTCTCCTGATGAGAGAGTTCCAGTGGAAAAAGATACATTTTCTAGAGACTAATTCTATGCTGTCACTGTGGCCTGTGATTGGAGTTTTAAGATGATTTTGTCCTGCTATGCTGCCTATACCAGCTCTGAACTCCCGACTGCAGCTTCTGTCTGCTTCAGCCTCTAGAGCTCTTGGATTACAGGTAGCCACCATCTCCACCAGCAGTGTTATTACTTTAAAATAGTAATTTTTATTTTCAGAACTGTTTAACACTATACATTTCATTAATTTCACAACCATTTGAAATTTGAATAAATGAACAATTTAATGTTACAAGGAGACTTCAGTTTTCATTATATTATTCTAAAATAAAATAATACAGCTTTTCCCCTTTATAAACTGTTTGTGTAATTTTTCTCACTGCAAAATTAATGATCAGTGGCTGGGGAAATTTCTCAGTGATTAAGAGCATTTGGCTACTATTGCAGAGGGCCTGAGTCCATTTCCCAGAGCCTACCCTGTGTATTGCACAGATGCCTATAACTGCAGATTGAGGGCATCTGAAGTCCTCTTCTGGCCCAATGGGGTGCCCACTCACATAGTGGGTACAACATACATACCCACAGACACATATACATGCATGTATAATACAATGTTTTAAGTTGAGTAATAATAGTAGAGAAATTTGATGGGACTAATTTTTATTAGATTTTTTTTATTGCCAGTATCTACAAACCTATGTATATGTTTATCAGTATTTTATACTGACAAAGCCCTTAAAGAAATCAAAATTTAAACATGTGACTATTATAAAACCTTTAATTAAGATAAAACTAGCCCGATACTGTCTTCTATGCTGCACCCATACCTTTACAACATGAAATGATGGCTCATAAATCAAAGCTTTCAAATGTAGCCTCTGGCACAGTAGGTATTTGAAAAGTACTCATCATTTGTGTTTGCTCTTTGTTACTCTTAGGGACTTCGACATAACCTAAAGGACATCTGATGAACCATTTGGGAAATACCATCTGTGACCATGGATCCTGCAGCTGTGGTTCATACCAGGAGAGTGTGATAAGGAACTGGGAGACATCATAGACATGAACACTCACTCACTCAGGGACAGGAAGATGGATCAGCAGGTAAAGACTCACAACCTGGTTCTGATCCACAGAAACCAAAAAAAAAAAAAAAAAAAAAAAAAAAAGGGAAATAGCCAACTTCCAAAAGCTGCCCTCTGCTCTCTCCAGATGTACTGTGGCTGGTGCATGTCCACATTCAGGAACACACACACACACACACACACACACACACACACACACACACACCATAAACACACACATGAAAAATTCATCAATCAATTAAAATAAATATGTAACATCCACTCAGGTATGTCACAAAACTATGATACATACACATTATTAAAATCTAAAAATGTTGGCAATTATTTGTTAAGCAGAAAAAGCTTAATGTGACACACTCTTTGTCATGACACATACAAAGTATCCATCTTCAAGTAATAAAAAAATCTCAGAACAAAAGACAGTGGTCTAAATAGCAAATACTAAATGCTCTTAATAGTTTATATTATATTTTGCTGCAAATGTTAGCTTTACAAATAAATTGGTCTTTTTTTCCCAACTAGAGAACAACAGCTGTGTTTACTCAATAATGATAATGTATGTTGATTTTCTACTTTGATATTTCCACCAGTTAATATATAACTGCTAGGCCTTGCTATCTGCAAACTAACATTATAACCATTATAATTAATAATGAATTAGAAAATTTTAAAGTAATAAAGCCAATGAGTACATATGTATGCTACAGACATATATATATATATATATATATATATATATATATATATATATATAACAAAAATACTTTTTGTAGTATGTACTAACAAGGATAAAAGTTACACTATTTATCATCTACCTAAATAGCTAAACAGTTCTATTTGTTTTTATATGTTTAATTGTTTTTAGAAAAGTAAGTAAATATAATTATACAGTTAATTCTCTTGAATTATAAGTTGACTGGGAGATCTCTGCAAACATGTCAAAAAAGTTATCAGCTTTGGAGAAACTATTTTAGACCATGTGGAATAGCTAGCTTTCATTATAATAATTTTACATATGTTGGCTTAAATTATATGGTACCTTCTCGTGATCCAAGCAGTAATATTAAGGGGAGAACCTGGCAACAATTCATAATTTTATTTGCCATGAATATTTTACTGAAATATACAAAACCTTCCTTTGGTAATTAAAATTTGAAAATTTTAAAATAGCCTATCCCTGCCCCCAGTTTTCTCTAAAGCTTGTTATCACTCTGATATTTCCCAGCCACTGACGGCTTCATATTCTAGAACCAATCACTTTCCAAGAGATAAGCATGCATATGGCTATCCTAGGATACTCAAATACATACTCAGCTTGCAGTTTTCTTTCCAATGTGTCTTCATGTTTCTAGGATAAACAGTCTTTTGTTTTATAATGATGTAGAAACAATGGGACAGATTAGAATGAATGAGCTTGGAGGTCCAGAAATTGAATAGAATTTTACTCTACGCTAGAAAAAGAATACCAATTACAAAGTGAAAATAGGTTTGAGTGGGATGAGGCAAAAGGGGAAAGAGTACGGTAGCAGTGAGTTACAGCCCATCATGTCTCTTTGGTTGGGAATGAGAAGCCTGTTTAGACACCAACCAGTCTGTGATGATGCAGAGGCAGAACTATCGTCACGATGTGTTCCGATGCACTGCTTCCAATAAAAAGGTTTTCATAATAGTTGTTTTCCCCCAAAAATGTTGTTAGGTCTCCTATTCCTACCAAATTCCAAATCTGATAGTGTGAATGAGTTACATTCATGCTCAGTCTTATCACCTATCTCTCTTAAGATTCTAATAGTTTATTTATAGTAATCAGGTTAAGGTTTTAAGTATTGTTTCTATGTTGTAACGACATATCCATCTTAAAGGAAAATCATACTTGTGTTCAAATTCTAATTTTTTCTATCACCCTGTCTCCACATTTCTATTTTTCCTGGTTCTTATCTCAGAACTTCTCCTGGTTTTATATCAAATTCTAACTCCTCAATGGTTCAAACATCCCTTCATGATCCCTCAGGTCCTTAAAGACAAAGCCTATATTTTAACAGCCATATTCTCTACACACATAGTAGACACTCAAATATTTGATGAGTGAATGAATAATAAATAATATATTGAGGAATATTTGCTTTAGTAATTGAAAAAAATTCTACTAATTCTTAAGGACAGACACTCCATTCTGTCCATTTTTTAATAACCATATGTATAATTATCACTTCCAAATCTATGTTTGGCAACTTAAAACTTGTCTTGAAAATTCCTCAAATCAGCATCTGGAATGCTGAGTTTACTTTTTACTGCTTATCTATTTATGCTCAACTTCTACTATCTCAGAAAATGGTATTCTTGTGATTAAGAACAAGTATGGCTTTTCCAGGAGACCAGAATGAACTTCACAGCACACATGTTGGACAGTTTACACCTGTCTGAAACTCCAGTCCCAGGAAATCTAAACAATACCTTCGTCTGAATGTACTAATACCTACAGTCACACATGTACACATCCCTGACTTGCATGCACATTGCACTGATAAAAATAAATAAATAAAAAATCGTGTTTATAAAAAGGAAAAAGAAAACAGGAATCCTTTTGTTTCCACTGTAGACATTGTCTACTGTATCCTCTAAACTCTCCACGTTTCTTTCCAATCTGCTCAGTTATTGTCTTCCCATTCAAGAACACCATTGCTGCCTGATTAAATGTATTGTGGTCAGTCTGTTCCCTTACTACCTCTGCTGCATCTGCTCCCATATTGCAGCAACATCATCTTTACTACCTGTCAATCATCTCTGTTGCTTTTGGTAGGAAATAAGAATTTATTAGTGACGTTTCTTTTCCCCTAGCTTTCAACATATAATGCCTTATGTATAGAATAGGGTTAGTTTCTTATCTTCTAGGTTAGGCTTTCAGTTATTTGTAGAATTCATGCATGAATTTTTCATGCATGAATTCTCTGATATATGCTTACAACAGAGCACTTATTTATAACTTCATGTACTTACTCTAGTGTTCCTATTTATTTCTTATCTAGCCATAGTTTTCGTCATCTATTTTTTGTCTCTTCTCCCCTAAACTAGACAGCAATTCCTGTGAGCTTAATGTTCACCTTGATCATTAAATAAATAACTCAATAAATATCCATTTATGAATAAAGGAAAATTAAGACTTTTACTGATTGATTGATCGATCGATTAGAGTTGGGGTTGCATGAAGTAAACATTAGTTGATCTTAACTACAGCCCTATCCATGAAAACTATAATTTTTCTTAAAATCATTTGTTTTCTTCCCTTTGATTTTATCAATGTATTATGTAGCTGTGCTTATACTTGTTACTACTAGTAATTTTTTTCAATTACTCCAATAGCATACACAGAGTTGTGCAACATAAATTACATATTTTAAGAGTTACTGATATTTTCATTGATAAACTCTATACTATTCACTATCAATATGAATTTGATTTCTAGAAGGAATATGTAAACACTCAGCTCTACATTGCTGTCTAGAAAGGTGAGCCAGGTATTGGCTGGGAAGAAATGTGGGCATAGCCACAGGGAGCTCTGTCCACAAGTGCCCTGGAGAGGGAGCCAGCATCCGGAGCACATCTATGCAAAACTAATTTATTTGGCAGAAGATGTCTTCAAATTCATGGATATGATGTGGCAGGCTTTGCTTTACTTTGCTGCAAGAGAAAGCTTCCTATTGCTATCTGCAGGTATCAGAAATAAATCTTAGCAACCTGAAAGGATCGAACAGATATGAATGTGGCAATTTAAGTGTGTGTGTGTGTGTGTGTGTGTGTGTGTGTGTGTGAGAGAGAGAGAGAGAGAGAGAGAGAGAGAGAGAGAGAGAGAGAGAGAGAGAGAGAGAGGAGTATTTAAAGGAATCTCAGAGGAAAATGTGTTGCCAGTGAAAGAATTTCACAAGCCTAAAAGTGTTATTTTGCTAACCTCCAAGACTATTTCAGGAATGTAAATGATATGAGGATTGATATCAAAAGTGGTGAAATGTTTCAAGCTTATTTGACACTAGATGTTTTGTGGGAGTGGGAGGAAAAGCCCAGAATTGGATGAGAAGGTCATTTGAGTTGAACAGCATGGAGAACTTTAAATGGAGCTATGGTAAAGTATTAAGGTCTGAAGTAAAATCATGATGAAACTTTCCTGGATATGCATTTGAAATTATCCCTTGCTGACTGTCAAATCACTGGAATAAATATAATTTTAAAATATGATAATCAAAATTTTAAGAATTTTGATCCTTTGTCCCGTACCTTCTGTCTCCCTTCCGAACCTTGTCATATATGCCCCTCCTTCAAGTTCACGGCCTCTCTTTTCATTAATTGTTATTTATACATATATGTACATGCATATACATATATGTTCCTAAATATGACCTGCTCAGTCTATAAAATACTACCCATGTGCATATTTTCAGGCTTATTATTTATCAATGTATAACCAATTATTATGTTCTTCCCACCTTTCCTGATCCTGGCTTTTCTCCATTGCCCATAGTTCTTTATGTAGGATTGAAGACTCTTGGGATTTTCATAATATTTTGTATACAACTATGAGTAAGTTCACTTTTTTGTGGAATAAAAATATATTTAAACTTTTAAATGATTGTAAGACGTTTATCATTCTATAATAATGTGAAAATATTATGTGTAGCTAAATAAAATATTAATATGTAAGTAAAACACAGTGATGTTCATAGCTCTATTTATAAAGGCATTAGCCTAAAATAGCTGCTTTTCTCTTTTTGCATTTTTATATATAAAATCTCACCATTCTTTATACTTTCTGCTCTACTGCTACCTAATATGGAGAAACAATGACTACAAAATGTCTCAGGGAGTTATCAATGGAAAAGCAGAGGGAAGGATGTTAACAAGATAATGCTTCAAATATTTGGTCCCTACATTTTAAAAATAGGGAAAATACTAAACTAGGCAAGGTATTAAAAGCACCACTAATTAGTATCTTTACTTAGTAAATGTTCAATATTACATTAACACGTGCTAGTTAAATACAGGCTTAAGAAAGAGGTTTTAGAAATTAAAATAACTGTAGGAAAATACCTGCTCTATGAAAGTACCTAATCAGGAAATTATTATTTTCTCCTGACTTCTAACTCTTTTCATGAAATAACTTTAAAGGGCTGTGGGGACTGTTCAGTGGGGTGGAAGGCTGGCTGTGTAAGCATGAAGACCTGAGTGGGATCCCAAGCATCCACATACAAAATCAGGTGTAGCCACCCGTGTCTGTAGCCCCAGTGATGCACCGTATGGAGAAGACAGATGGGTTGCTAAGTCTTGCTGTCAGAGAGTCTACCTGAAAATGCACAGGGTCACTGAATTCTTACCCTGACTCAAGATGATGAGATGGAGAGCAGTAGAAGAGGGCACCAGCGTCTTCCTGTATCCTCCACTACACATACACTTCCATCACACCTGTGTATACCATATAGACATACACATGTGTACACACACATACACATACCCAGATTATTTTATAAAACATCAATGACACAACACAAAAGGCATCTTATCCTGTTATGTTCAAATTTTACAGTACG